>NC_056744.1:1496514178-1496619178 GCF_019279795.1 Protopterus annectens | reverse complement strand
GTGTGTGTGTGTGTGTCAGCTACTTGGGCAGGGACATGAAGCACTGGTTGGAAAGAAAGGGTGCTGAAGGTCTTGGCTTGGTCATTCACCTGAGATCTCAAATCTATAGCTGTGCCAGTGGGGAGATTTATTGGGGATCTGGAGAAAGAGGGAGAAACCAGCCCAGGACTGACTGTCATCTCTATGTGCTCTTAAGGGAAATTGCACTTTACTGTGTGTGTACTTGTCATCCTCCCAATGTGTATGTCCGTCACTGTTGCCAGTGGTGAGGATTGAGGATCCTTGATTATTAAGCCAGAGCAGGGACATCACATATTAATTGGTTAGCAGTTGTGGGACATCCACATCACATATTAATTGGTTAACAGTGGTGAGTTAGCCACATCACATATTAATTGGTTGACAGTGGTGAGCTAGCCACATCACATATTAATTGGCTTGTAGTGGTGTGGATATTGAATTCCTGTAGCCTGTGTACATTAGTCACTGAAGGTGTTTGTACTCTCAATCAGCCATGCAGTGAACATTCAGACTTCATATCACAATTGTTTTATTTATTTTTTTGTTAGCTTAGTCAGAGGGCAGGCAAGCATGTCAGCAGAGGAGTATGGCAAGCTGACAAAGAGCCATTTGGCTGAGATGTGCCAGGCTAAAGGACTGGTGCATGCCAACTTGACTAAGGCAGAAATAATTTAAGCTTTGGGCACAGCTGCATTGCAGAATAGCAACCAGGAAGACAACCAGACTGGCCTGGGAGATGTACAACTCTCAGAAAATTGACATCTCAACCTTTCCACAGAGAACTTAAAAATCCATCTGGAATTAAAGAGACTTGAGCTGGAGGCCAGTCATTTGGAAATAGAAGTAGCAGAGAGACTGAGATGTCTTGAGGCTGAGGAAAATAAGAAACTGCCATGGCTGGAGGCTGAGGATATGGAGAGGAAGAGGCAACATGAAAAGGAGATGCTCTTCACCAAAGTTGTGGAGGTAATGGGGAAGGGAGTAACCAAACCCAAGAAGGAACAAAGCTCAGTAAATTACTTCCACAGTTTACAGAGGGGGATGATTTTGATAGTTTCATTCATATGTTTTAGAGAGTGTGTAAACAGTATAATGGGGTTGCTGACCCCCTTACTCCATGGTAAAGCTGTAACTGTAATTTCTAAACTGTCTGATACTGATTCTTTAAATTATAATGCTGCAAAGAACTATCTTTTAGAATGTTTTAAGTTAACACCTGAGGCTTATAGGAAAAAGTTTTGTGAGCATAGAGGCAAGGCAGATGAAAGTGTGTGTAAATATGTTGCTGAATTAAGCACTTATTTGCATAGGTGGGTCAGTGGATGTCAGGTCACCACTTTTGAAGGGCTGACAGACCTTTTGGTGAGAGAACAAGCCCTTAGCACTTTGCCTGAGGACATGATAATTTGGTTAGCTGATAGACAATGCAATACTGCAGATGAGTTGGGGAAGAAGGGAGACCAATACCTAGCAAGCAGGGTATCACTGCACAGGAAAGGGACACCCTGTGCTGTTCATGGGTCTAAGGTAACCCATGGAGGGCAGCTCAGACTTCTCCGTCAGTAGCAGGGGAAACCATTAATCCAGGTACACATCCAGGACCAAGGGTTAAATATTTTAAATGCAACCAGTGGGGCCATGTAGCATATAGATGTTTATGAAGGAAAGGTGGGGAACAAAATGTGGTAGAGCCAGTAAGTATTAATGACAAAATGTGAACAGTAGGTTGTCTTGAGACAACAAGGGTATCAAACTACCACAAGATGTTATATCCTGTCTTAGTGAATGGGAAAGAGGCATTGCTAAGAGAGAGGCAACCTCTGACCTAACCATTGTGAAGCCTGCAATGGTTACTAGCTTGGGCAGTCTACTCCATTCAGAGCTTTAGGAGGGACCCCATTCCAAATACCTTTGACTAGTGTTCACCTTGACTGTGAGACTGGAAAAGGAAGCCAGCAAGTAGGTGTGTTTGAGGATATCCCTGCAGATGTCCTGATAAGGAATGATTTTGATAAACCAATACCATGTGTGCATGCAGTTACATGCAGTCAGGCTTGGAGACAAGCATGTGGGTCTGATAGCCTGAAGGAGACCCAGACAGACCCCACACTTGTAGCTAGGACTGGTGAGGTGGTTACTTCAGGGAGGGAGCTACACTGTAGCAATGAGACTGAAGGTAAGCCACAGCTGCTTGTGGGTACTGATGTTCCCTTGGACAGAGTGACTGCAAGGGCAGAGGTGAGTAGTACTACCCAGGCTGACAGTGAGTGAGTCACCGCTGTCAGAGGATGCAAGACTTCCTGTGGAAGGGGAGCTGGGAATGGTTACAAAGAGAGAGTTGAGACTGGCTCAGCTCTCAGACCCTGCATTACAAGGCCTGAGGCAGGTAGCTAGTGAAGCACCTGATTCTCAAGAGAAGGGGGAATCTGTATAATGGGACAAAGGGTTACTGTATGGCAGTGGACCCCTGAGGGAGGGATAGAGGCTGAGAGAATACAGCAGTTGGTAGTATCCAGAGCCTACCATCTAGCACTTCTAGCCATAGTCCATGATATTCCCTTTGCAGTCCATATGGGCATAAAACATACAAAGAGACATATTATGCAGAACTTTTATTGGCCTAGGATTTCCAGAGATGTAACAGGGTATTGCAGGACCTGTGAGCAGTGCCAAAAGGTAGGCAAGGCAGGTGAAAAGGTGAAAGCTCCTTTGATGCCTTTGTGATGGAGGAGCCATTTCAGAGGGTAGCTATGGATATTGTGGGACCTCTGAGTTCTCCAAGTTCCACAGGGAAAAAGTATATCCTAGTGGTAGTAGACTATGCACTACCAGATACCCTGAGGCAGTGGCATTGTCCACCACTGAGGCTGAAAAGGTGGCAAATGCTTTGTGAGAGATTTTCAGCAGGGTAGGTTTCCCAAAAGAAATACTAACTGACAGTGGTGGCAATTTTAAGTCAGACTTGTTGGCTTGTCTGTGGAGGTACTGTGGGTTGAAGCACCTAAAGACCACCCCTACCATCTCCAGAGTAACAATCCTGTTGAGAGGTTAAACTCTACACTCAAGACGATGCTACAGGAAGTTGGAGACCAGTTCAAGAGGGAGTGGAACAAATATTTGCCCCATCTGTTGTTTGCTTACAAAGAGGTGCCCCAGGAATCCACAGGTTTTTTACCCTTTTAGTTGTTGTCTGGGCATAGGGTGAGAGGACCTCTAGATTTGATTTGAGATGAGTGGGAAGGTGAGTGTGAATCCCACAAGAGTCTGTTGTGGCATATGTCTAAACCTCATGACAAGGCAGAGGAAGCTCATGGGCTTGGTCCAGGAGAACCTGGCAGAAGCCCAACAGCAAAAAAAGGTCTTGTATGACAAGAATGCATGAGCTAGAGGGCATGCTGTAGGGCAGCAGGTAATGGTTCTCATTCCTGTCAGACACAGCCAGCTGTGGGCAGCTTGAAAGGGACCCTACAAGGTAGTAAGGAAGGTCAGGGATGTTAACCTCATGGTAGATCTGCTTGGCAGGAGGCAGGGATACACATTGTACCATGTTAACAGGATGAAACCTTACAATGATAGGGAGGCCCTTCTGCTGATTATTTGCAGTGAATGGCATGAGGTGTTTGAGGGGGATCTGGTAACTGAACTCCTCATTGAGGCTTGGACTGACACCTCAGTAAAAGGAGTAGCAATGTCCCAGCAGCTATCCCCTACCCAGGTGTGAGAAATCCAGGCAGTGTTACAGGAGTTTGGGGGCATGTTCACTTGGAAACCAGGGTGTACCCACCTGGTGCAGCACCGTGTGGATGCAGGACCCCAAAGGCCTATTAAGCAGGTCTGTTATAGGGTGCCTGAGAGAGTCAAAGAGACTCTGAGGGAGGAGATACAGGAAATGTTGGAACTAGGGGTAATTCAGGAGTCCAGTAGTCCGTGGGCCTCATAAGTGGTGCTGGTACCAAAGAAGGATGGCAGGTTCTGTGTGGACTACAGGAAATTAAATAGTCACACAGAGTCAGATGCTTACCCCATGCCTAGGACAGATGAAGCCTTAGAGCAGCTGGGTGGGGCTAAGTATCTAATAGCTGTTGATCTTACCTAGGGTTACTGGCAGGTGCCCTTGACTCCCATTGCTAGACAGAGGTCAGCCTTTCTGAATCTATGTGGCTTGTATGAGTTCACAAAGGTGCCCTTTGGGATGTCAAATGACCCAGCGACTTTCCAGAGGCTGGTAGATCGTACCTTAGCAGGAGCAGGATATTTTGCTCTCACTTACCTAGATGAAATTGCTATCTACAGCCATTCCTTGCAAGAGCACATTCAGCATGTCAGGGAGTTGCTGGGCAGACTACAGAGGGAAGGGTTGGCCATTAAGCCCAGCAAATTTCAGGTGGGTATGGCAGAGGTCTCCTACCTGAGACATAAAGTGGGGAGTGGTAAGATCAGGCAAGAACCTGTCAAAGTGGAAGCCATTCAGGCATGGCCTGCCCCTGTTACCAAAAAGCAGGTGAGGGCATTCCTATGGACAGCAGGGTACTACAGAAAGTTTGTCCCCGATTATAGTACCATAGCTGCTCCCTTCACAGCCCTGACAAGGAAAAATAAGCCAGATAAGGTAGTGTGGACCCCAGCATGTGAGCAGGCATTCCAGAAGCTTAAAGGAGGAATGGGGTAAAGTATTCCCAGATAGGCTCAAACCTCTCAAGCAATGTTTCTCAAGGGTCACTTGAAAAACTAGCTTGAGTTTTTGGGGTGGGGGAGAATTGTGACACTGCCAGCCCAGCTATCTGGAATTGTTTAAATTGTTCTATGCCATTTGTGAATACTGATATGATTTATACAGAGCTGTATGTTATATGCTGAGCTTCGAGAATGTAATCACAGCATACCCTGCTGGGACATAGAAGAATAACTTAACAAAACTTCAAGAAAATAAGTTGAAATTAAATGCTTTACGATGTGAAGTAAAAGTTAGTTTCAATGCAGCAAGAAGACAGGATGTCTAGAGCTAGAAGTTTTTTTTTTCTTTTGTCTTGGAGAGAAGTAATTACTAAGTTTAAAATATAAACCATTTTATTGCTTTATGACTTCCTAGCAGCTGCACATCTGAGAGAGATGCATTTTTAACACAGGAATGTTAAAATTCTATTAGTTTCTGGGTTAGCCTGGGAACTGAAGTCAGGTGACAAAAAGTGATGTCATCCAAGCTAAGCCAGCAGTAAAATGTGGTATTGATTTTGGAACTCTCAGACTGGGTATTTTGTATTTTGAACCAGAAGGTAGAAAACACTGGAAAGGCAAGCCAGCACTAAGAGTGCAAATCTCAACTCAGAGAGCCACTCTGCCAAGTAAAACTTCACTCTAGGAGAAATTAATGACCACTGTAAAAATACAGTCTTTATAGATAAAAACGTGTGAACTCAGTAGTGTTAATAAAGTGCTTGTGGACTCTCTTAGTGCTGGCTTGCCTTTCCGGTGTGTTCCGCCTTTTAGTTTTGGATTATTAGTGATTGCTGTGGAATCTTATCTCTCTTTTTGGATTATTTTGTATTTTGTCTTTGACCTTGAAACATCCACTCATCATCATCATCTGCACTTGCCTGTAAGTAAAACTTAGGGCATAGTGTCTCTCTTAGATATAGATAGGCATATAGTAAAGATTAGTTTAGATGTTTTCTGTATTTATTTGAGACTGTCCTGCAATGTTGTTTTAAAATATTTCCTGTGATTCTGAACTCTGAAGTAACTGTGTTTGTTATTGAATATTGTTTTGTTCTTTTATTATTTATTATTAAAATATATTTAAACCTTTTAATTGTGGCTGGTTTGTTTAGACATATTTAAGTTCTTAGAGTACTGGCATATGCATTTGGTGACACTGTACAGGCCACTTCTAATAGCCTGGCACTTGGTCAAAGACTATAATTTGGATTAATAGTAACATTACGCAGTGGGATCAGACACCCTTTGTAAGGGCCTTATAGTAGCTGATAAGTAAGGGTGGCTGGTGGCAACTGGTACTACCTTATAGTCTGGGCAGAAGGGGGCGGTACCAGCCTTTCCCAGGTGTGTGTGTGTGTGTGTGTGTGTGTGTGTGTGTGTGTTTGTATTTCAGTCAGATCTCAAAGTGTGTGTGTGTGTGTCAGCTACTTGGCCAGGGACACAAAGCACTAGTTGGACAGAGAGGGTGCTGGAGGTCTTAGCTTGGCCACTCAGCTGAGATCTTAACCCTATTGCTGTGCCAGTGGGAAGTCTTATTGGGGATTTGGAGAAAGAGGGAGAAACTAGCCCCAGACTGACTGTGATCTCTGTGTGCTCTTAAGGGAAATTGCCCTTTACTGTGTGCGTACTTGTCATCCTCCCAATGTGTATATCCCTCACTGTTATCAGTGGTGAGGATTGAGGCTCCTTGATTACTGGGCCAGTGCAGGGGCATCACACCTAGTTGCACACAACACAGCTAGTTTGCAGTGCAAATACTACCCCCAGACTTGCAAACAGGATACTGCTGACATTACTTTATATGCTTTATATTCTCACTTCAGCAGTCTAATCAATAAAAAAGGGTCTGTTATCATGGATATGAACTTTCCCACTATCTCACATACCAGTTTGGTGGATATGGGCATCCTGAAACAATGTAGAAATTGCCTTATGTTTACTGACAACCAGTTAATTCTTAAACAAACTGATATGGTATGTGAGAGATGTATTTACACAATGTCACCAGAGGCAAAGGTCTCACATAAAAGTACTCCTAATGCCAGTAAGGTTGTCAGTAGTACACACGCTGCACCCATCACACAAATACATAGCAGACATACAGACCCATATATGCTAAGCACGTAAATATAAGCTTTCTAAACCTCAAAGACCTCCTAGATGACATGCACATAACAAATACCCTCAGCAGCCCCAAATGCAGTCTTTCAAAACAACACCCATATTAATACATACAGCCACATCTCATGGAGCTCTGCTTATAAGTCCATAAGGCAAATGACCACACACTCCAACATTCTTATAATTGGAGACTCCATTGTTCGATACACTGATGTCCCTCTTACCAGGCTGAGTAAGGAGAAAGTCACTGTCAGTTGCTTATCAGGGCTATGATTCACCACATTATGTATGCACTCAAGTCATTAGATCACAAGTACCTGTATGACTCAGTCATAGTCCATGTGGGTGTAAATGACCTGAGACATGCCTCCCTAGACTATATGAAGAGAGACATCATGGCACTCTCAGAATATGTGTCCATGGCTAGTATGAGCCTAGCATTGAGCGCATTTTACCTTATCCAAAGATGATGCCACAATATGAACCAAAGATGACTGACCTTAATAATTGGCTTAGTTTCTGGTGTCTTTCTAAGGGGGGTACAATATTTGTCAGCATGGAAGGAGATGGTCAACAGACCATGCTGCTTTGCTAGGGATGATCTGTACCTGTCCTCTCTAGGCTTCCTAATATTAACTAAAACATTGTATTCCCCATAGTGCCTTTTTAGGCAATGCCAAATTGAAAGTACTTCTGCCATAGCAAATCAAAACCAAGAAAATCTAAAGGTATTACTGCTAAACAAAAAAACTACACTTACACAGACTCTAACACTGCAAAACTGGCTCAGATGGTCCTAGGCCATAAAGACTCCTAAAATACCACGAATAAAATCAAGTAAAAACTTCTTTTATTTTTAGTACAAAAGGAATAAGTGCTTTCATCCTGCTTAACAGGATTTCATCCGATTCAACAATAAAATAGCATTGCAAGTGCTTATATAGTGGTAAAAGGAAGTGATGCATTAATTAAGAACTCTAACTACTTAAAGAAATAGGTACACTACAACATAAATATCTTGTATCAAAGTAGTATAATAAAAAATCATTTTTCAGTAAAAGAAAAACATATATTAACAATTGCATGAAAAATGTGTTTAAAAGGGTATGTATTAAAAAATATATGTACTAAAAAGTGCTATATGAAGTGTTTTATTATGTTGTATCACTCAGGCTCTAAGTTGTAAGATAGGTTTGAGGGGGTTGTAATCGTTGCTACCTGGGGGGGTTACTGGCATTAAGCCTCAACTGCCAGACCACTTCTTTCTCTTCTAAAAAGAGCTTGGTGTTACCACCCCTAGGATTAACAAATACTTTTTCTAGAGTAGTAAATTTAAAGGTGTGACAAGTTTTGTTATTCATCAAGTACCTATATATGGCACTGTTGGTATTCTTCTTCCTAATATTATACATATGCTGTAGATTCTATTCTTTAAAGGTCTTTCAGTTTTCCTGACACAAAATGCTGGGCATGTGGGACACAAAGCTAAATATAACATTATGTGTGTTACAGTTCCCTTTCTGAAACTTAATTTTAGTCCTATTTATGTTAGCCAACTGTACATCCAAATTCTCACAAATAAGCCCATACTGGTTTCACAAACCACATTTTCTTGTACCTTGGGGGGGCCTCTCTTTGAACTAAGTGGTTTAAAATTCTCAAAACTACTTTTGAGATTAACTCCTGTCTTATACACAAAAAGTCGGTGAAGTTCCTAATAAATTGTAAATGTCCCCATCACCCCTAAGGACATTCCAATTTTTTTACACCACTTCTTTAATCACTGATGAGTAAGAACTGAACTTTAGCACCATAGCTCTAGAATGCACACTTTCATTCAAATTTTCACCCCCAGATGTCTGTCCAACCCTCAACATTGCTTTGTAGTGTAACCCCCATTGTGATAAGACGTAGCAAATGGTCTCATCCACTAAATGGGGTGGATACCCTCTTTCTAGAAATGTACCCCCACCACTTTTTATTCATTAACAGCATCAGTATATTCAGATGTCATTCTGACCAGCCAAATACATTGGCCTTTAAGTATGCTCTTTTTCTGTGACATAGGGGGGCAACTGTTGTACTCTAAGTAGGAGTTGCTAAAAGTGGGTTTGCAGTAGATGTTAGATTTAAACCCATTCTCTGTGTGGGATATGAATGTGTCCAGGTTGGATATACCTTTTTCACTATATGAGTGGGTGAACTTAAAGTAAGGGTAAACACTGTTCAAATAGGCTACAAAAATTTTCAACTTCCTTTTTATCTCCCTTCCATAGAACAAACAGGTCATCCAAAAATCAGAACTAAAGTTTCAGTTTACTTGAAAAAGGACTGTTAGATACATGCCTGTGTTCCCACTCAGTCAAAACAAGATTTGCAAATGTGGGGGCACAAGATGGCCCCATAGTAGCACCTTTGATTTGCTTGAAATGCTCCCCCTCAAAATAAATGAAGTTGTTATCTAGGACGGCAGTCATAAATTCCAACAACATTTGAATCTTATCACTGTCCAATGTAGAATATTTGACCATAGATTCATGGAAAAGTTCCAATCCTACAGCCCTAGGTGTGGAATTAAACAAATCAACCACATCAATGTTAAAAATAATAAATCCCTCTCCCAAAGTTCACTTTTAATTCTATCTAAAAATCCCAGGCATCTTTTAAAAGGTAATGAATGTTGTTATAGGAATGCTTAAGTCAATTATCTATAACGACTCTAAAGGGAAATGTTTTAGACTTACTCCCTGCAACTATTGGTCGAAAAGGGGGTTGTGTCACATTTTTGTGAACTTTGGGAATACCAAAGATAGAGGCTAGTAGGTCATTCTTAACGTTAAGGAAATTTTATGTATCCATAGTAATCCTTTGATCTAACAGGTATTCTTCCAACTCCAAATCTATATGTCTGTATGCTATATGTATCTCATTTAGTGATATAGGCTCATATACTTCCAAATTGTTTAAAATGTCATACATCTTGTTTAAGTAATCCAGTTCATTGTACAGCACAATACCCCCTCCCTTGTCGGGTTTCATAACCCTTATATCTATGTCTTCACTTAGCTTCTGAAAAATCTCTTTCAGATTTACTCAAGTTGTATAATTTTTTCTTTTTCCCTTTTATAGCTTCATAAGCCTTATATATGTCCTCTGTTACTAGCTTGTCAAAGGTTTGTAAAGAAGGGTGTAAGGGAGGGTTGTATGTGCTCTTTTTCTTAATGGTAGATGCCTGACTCTGTTGGGCCTTATCTTTAAATTGAATGGCCAAGTTTTATTTTCTAATAAAATGTTTCATCTCAATCAATGAATCTACCTAATCAAAATGTGTAGTAGGTGTATATTTCAGCCCTTTGGATAACAGGGAGAAATAATCCTTTGTCACTTTACAACCAGTGTAGCTGAAAATGTAAAAATGTTTATAGCTGTAAACTACCTCATTTGTGATTAAAATTTCACCTTCTTCTTGGGATAATATGCTCGGTGTACTCCCCCTTGATATTGGGGCTGGCCCACTCCCTGGCTTGAGTCCCAATAAACTTTGCTGGTCCAGGTTTGCCTTTGGTTGTCCCCCCAAAAAATGTTTTGGGGTATGGGCATAATTATACCACTTCCTTTGAGAATTATCACGTCTAAAATGCCCAGATTGCCTATGGTCATTAATATTCTCTTCCCCACCACGAGCATTCTCCATTTTATATTCATAGGTTCATAGGTAGGTACTAGGCTATTGGCCACATGGCCTATATAAGGCTAGCCAAAAAGGTACCCTGGCTTTTGCCACCCAGGAAAATTATTTTCCTGTGCTCGTCGATCAAAGCCACAGAAGTGATCTCTGGGGTGAATTTCCTATCTCCCATCCAATCATCAAGATTTTTCTTGAAGAGTGCTAATGAGGAGCTTTGTTTGATATAGATAGGTAGTTTGTTCCAGAGTATGAGAAGTATCCGGGACAGGAATATATCCCTCCAGCATGTTCTGTTTATTGTTTTGACAAGGTTTAGGTCCCTAGAGCATGTAGCTCGGAGGGATTGGGATTTCTTTAAGTGGAGCATGTCCAACAGCTCTGGGTTTGATATAGCTTTGTATGTTAGGCAGAGATCACCTCTGAGTAGGCGAAATGTGACAGAGTAAAGCTGGAGTTTTTTTAGATGGTCTGCGTAGGGCATCTGTTTGAGGCCATTAATCCTCTTTGTAAGGTATTTCTGTGGCCTTTCCAGTTGTTGTAGATTTATTATGAGGTACATACCAAAAGGGAGACTGTGTTCTATAATGGGTCTAATGAGTGACGAGTAGAGGGGAACAATGACCTGTTTTTTCCTGGATGAGAACCCTTTTGTGATGAGGTGTACTACGTAGAAGGATTTCCTGACTACTGTGGCAATGTGATTATCAAAGGAGAGACTACTGTCCACCTGTGTCCCAAGGTCTCTTATCACACTTTTGGTGTTAATTAGACTACCGCCTATGTGATAGTTCATGGGCACAAAGTTTTTACCAAAGGTGATGACAATGCACATTTTGACATTGAGCTTGAGGCCATGGCTTTGACACCAGCCATCTGTCTTGGTGAGGCCTTTTTGTAGGATGTCCACATTGTTAGGAGTTTTGATTATGTCTCCTAGTTTGCAGTCATCTGCAAACATTGTTAGCCAGAGACCTTCTGTGTTAGCCTGTACTTCAGAGAAGTAGATACCAAACAGGAGAGGATCCACTGAACCCTGTGGAACTCCACTTGTCACTGGTCTGAAGTTGGATTTGGTGTCTGCTACTTTCACAGTGTGGGTTCTGTCAGTGAGCCAGTTGGCAACTCATCTTGTGACATAGGGATTTATATCTAGTTTAGTGAGTTTATCTATAATTCCAGAGTGGGGGATGGTGTCAAAATCCTTGGCGAGATCTAGATAGGCTGTGTGAACTATCTTACCCTCATCAACGGCTTTGGTGACCGCTTCAAATAAGTCTATCAGGTTTAGAAGACATGATCTACATTTTACAAACCCAAACTGGGTGGGGTTCAGAGTTTGGAGTTTACCAATTTCATTGTTTATAAGTTCCATGATGATATGCTCCATAGCCTTGGAAACCAGGCTCATCAGGCTAATGGGGTGGTTGTTCCCGGGGTCCATGATGGCTGCCCCTTTGTGGAGTTTCATATAAAAATACATACACATCAAAGATGGTCAAACAGGACAATACATTTGAGTTTGTTCATGTTCAAATGACCATAGGTAAAATCCAATACCAATTCCTTGCAAGCTGTAGGTCCCCCTCTATGACCCAGGAAACCCATATTATGTATTTAAACTTATTGGTAACACTCACCATCCAAGCAAATACCATATTCATGGGAGATTTTAATTACTCCACTATTAATTGGGAATCCTATACAACACTAAATGTACAGGCACAAAGATTTCTGGATTTTGCAAACATAGACTCCCTGGACCTCAGTACATCAACCAGGGGTGCAACCATATTGGATCTGATCTTCACAAATATGGGAGAGTGCTGCATACCCTTTATGGTAATATCTTCCCTGGTAAGGTCAGAAGACAGAATGGTCTACTTTGAAGTAAAAGTAAAACCTGAACCTCCAGCTAACCCTGGAATGTTCATAAACTACTCTAAGGCTAACATCTGGCTATTAAGTGATAACCTGGCAAAATTCTAAGCCCCCATAAACCCTGAGAATACTGCTGTCAATGCGGAAATGTTCACAGAAACCTTAAACAAGCTTGTTAATAGCTGCATAGAGGCAGCTGTACTCACCAGGAAGAAGTACAGAACTAACTTAAAAAACAAGCCACCCTCATGACATAACAAAATTAATAGGCTGTATAACAGAAGGAAGAAAATCATGGCAAAAATTAGGAGGTGCAGCACGCAGCAGGATTAAAGCACTCTCATCAAACTAAACAAAGAACTCAGGATAAATAAAGTCTACCAAAGTGACATTTGAGATAAATGTAACCTCCCAGGCCAAGGACAACCACAAGGCATTCTTTAGCTATGTCTGCAACCTCAAAGGCAATACACAATTGTGTGCAGAGCTCATTGTAAATGAAGCCACCTGTACTGAGCAAGAGGTCTGAATGTAGAGATGATAAGTCAGCATGCAAAGGAGAGTAGTATTGCTGGAATTGAATTCATCCTCAAGTCTTGGTGAGTACCTTCACAAGGTGGACCCTGTTTTCCACAAAATCTCACCAAGACAACACTGATATATAAACTGTATTTATATAGCATATATCATGGAAAGAAGTATGTTAAAAATTAAAAAAGATAGCTGGATGCACAAAACCCAGGATAAAAAAGTGCCCAATCCTGGTAGGTGTACTGGTACCAGGACTGGAAAAAATGGCAGTGTAGTATCCTCAAAATCTGGAAACATTCCTGCAATAGAGCCAGGCCAAGCCCAGGGGGTGGATGGCCGCCCTGTTGTAGAAGGAAGTAGTAGTCCACAAAAATCACAAAAACTGATATGCCAAAGAAGAACCATAAAGACAATAGAGTGGACTATTGAAGATAAGAAAGAAATTATGTATTATTAACTATTATGCAAACAACCCAGAATTTCCAGCACAAGATATACAAAACAGTTAAGAGAGAAATTAGAGGAATCCACAAGAAAAACTGTCAGAAGCCTCAAATAAAAATTGTTTTCATTAACACAACAGATTTGTGAAAAACAGTATATAGACCAACAGACCTGTTCAGATAAAGGAGCTTCTGAGGAAGTGTGAAAATATAAACAACAAAAACCTAGAGATTTTGAAAAGTATAAAAGAAATATGGACATGGGAAAGAAAGAGGTTTGATATGGTGCAATATTTATGCAAAGGAAAAAGCCAAATTAATCAATATAAAGAAGGCAGCCCCAAATATATTCAAAGAGAAATACAGGCAACGGCATTCAGTTATGGAAAACGTCACAATAAAAAAATTATTTCACAAAGAGGGAATATAGAAAAGAAGATTAGTAAAGGAGACTTTAAAAAAATAGAAGTTGAAGTTATGGAGTGCCTACAAACTGAAGGATTTGTTGTAGAAGGTCTGACACAGGTTAAATCACAGAATAATAGAAGGCGTCCACATAGTAAGAATTAACAGGAAGATCAAGAGACATCTGAAGAAGAAATATGGACATGGGAAAGAAAGAGATCTAATATGGTGTAATATATATGCAAAGTAGAAAGCAAAAGTAATTAATACAAAAAGAGCAGCACCAAAGATGTTTGAAGAGAAATACAGGCAAAGGAATTCAGACATGGAAAACTTAAGAAGACAAAGAAGAAAAACAGAAAAGGAGATTAGTAAGGAGAAATTAAGGAAATAGAAACTGAGGTTATAGAGTACCTATGAAGTGAAGGATTCAGTGTAGAAAATCTAATTCAGAAAGCACCACAACAGGATAAAGCAATGGACATCCAAATTAAGGGGAAACCAGTGGAATGGGAAACAATTGGTCAGGTGCCAGATGAAGATACTTTGAAGCCTTCCACAAGAAAGTAGTATAAATATTCACTTGAAGATGGACAGCAGGGAAAGGAACAGGAAACTGTGGAAACTCTAACACAGTCAATGTTGAGGAGTGATAGGCCAGTGAGTCCTCGTATGACAGAGCAACAGATGGCACAGGATGAAAATGAAGGGAAACACCACATGAAGATGCTATAGAACTTTCTATAGAATGCCCGCAGGAAATGAAAAACAAAAGATCTACCCTCAGTTTAGAAGAAAATGAGTTAAAAGAAGAGTTGCTTGATTTGATAGGAATAGACATATTAAGCTCAATGAAAGAAATATTCTGCAAGAGGTCAATAAAACCCAAGAAGTCAGAAGTCTGATAAAAGAAATGAACACAGTAAGTAGGACTGTCCATAGAGATCCATGTTATATAGCAGAAATAAACAATATATATTACTGTACATGCTAAATTAATAACTGATAAAGTTCTACAACAAGAACACAGGGTAGTGAGGGAAAGGAAGGGGAGAAATTGAATACCATTGTGGAAGTATCGATTAGAGAAAACTATAAAGCAATTAAGACAAGAAGTGTCACTGTTAGAAGAGTGTAGAAGAGAGAACAGATCAACAAAAATACTTAGAAAGATAGATGTGATTAAAGCAATGCACAATATTAGAAAAGATCAGGATCTATCATTCACTATCACAAATAACAAATTAAAATGTCAGCAAAGGTAGAAAAACTTAGAAGATACGCAGACAAATATAAATGAAAAATACAAAATAAGCAATTTATTGATGACCCAAAAAATTTTTTTATAGAGAAATGGGAAACAAGGTAAAAGAAATTGAAAAAACATCAAAACCAGAAGAAATAGATATATTTTGGAGAAGTATTTATGATGAACCTGTGGAATATAACAAAGATGCCAAATGGATAGAAGAAGTAGAAGAAAGAATAAGAAGTTTAAAAGTACCGGATATGAAATGGGATGAAGTAACAGCCAGAGAGATTGAAACAAAATTGAGAAAAGCCTGTAACTGGAAAACACCAGGCCCAGATGCAGTACCTGTGAAAAACAACAAAAGAAACAGCCAGGTCTGCTGAAAATTTTAATAAAGCCAAATCTAGCACCTCGGCAAAGAAATGCCATCCAGGAGTATAAACTACAAAGCACTCATACATCTTATATATACAAAACTCCACACAATAAAACAATAAATCAATAAAGCAATTAATCAATTAAACATCAAATAAATAAATAAATAATCCAATCAAATCAAAAATGTCCACGTGCGTTCAGTATTCAAACCATGAGGATTCAAAGTATTATATTTAAAAATAATATATAGCTTCTTTATATAATAACTTTCTTTTTATATCAAAAGCATCAATGTTACACATTACTTGTTCTAACATAGTTGCCTTTAAAAATTCAGATTAATATTATGAAATGTCTTAAAATTAATGGCTAAAGGACTATTTTCCTTTTGCTGTTTAATGTCTCTGATGTGCTCCTGCAGTCTAGTCTTAAAAGGTTTTTAGTTTCTCCTATATAGAATAGACTACAGGAGCACCTCAAGGCATAAATCATGCCATCTGTTTGACAGCAATATGGACCATTCAGATAAAAATGCAGTACCTAACTTCTGTTTAAAAGTATTAACATCTCTGCACTAAGATTTAGCCATGAGTAAGAACTATTTCTGTGTGCGCCCCAAACAGACACCAACCTGGCTAACAAGAGGAAATACAATGATCCTACTTAAGAGTGAACCTGCAAGCTACCCTAAAAATTATAGACCAATAACATGCCTTCTGGCAACGTATAAACTATACACTGGAATTGATGTCGACCGAGTTTATAGTCATTTAGAAGAAAACTCAATTATGGCAATAGAACAAAAAGGCAATAAAAGAAAGTCATATGGAACAAATGATCATTCATCGTTAAATAAAGTCATAGTGGAGAACTGTAAAAAGGGAAAGAATCTAAGTATGGCATGGATTGACCACAAAAAGCATTTGATAGTATCCCACATTAATGGATAAAAGAGTGATTAAAATGTATAAGATACACCCTACACTGATCAGCTACATTACAGTGACCATGAAACAGTGGCAGACCACTTTGCAATTAAGCCATTATAAAGGAAAAATTATTATCCCAAGGATAAAAATTCATAGCGGGATATGCTAGGGTGACTCTGTCACCACTGCTATTCTGTCTTGCCCTTAACCCATTAAGCTGTCTACTTAACAGCTTAGGCCATGGCTATAATTTGGCTCCTAGAAAACAACAAAGTGTAAAGACTTCTCATCTTCTCTTTTTTAAAACTGTATAGCTCATCAGATGAGGAACTGAAAGCACAACTGCAAGTTGTCAAAATGTTTTTAGATGATATAATAATATCATTTGGTCTTGATAAATGTGCAAAAGCAACCTTTAAAGCATGAAAACTGCAGCACCAAGAAAACATCAGTTTGGAATAAAACTGTAATATAAAAGAACATGAGCAAGAGGGAGTGTATAAATATTTGTAAATTGATGAAGGATAAACAATAAAACATGAGCAAATGTGGATAAAACTCAGTAAGGAATATTTTAGAAAACTTAACTTAATCCTGAAAACAGCATTGACATCGAGGAGCAAAACTTAAGCTATAAAACAATTTGCTCTTCCTGTCCTAACTTACAGTTTTGGAGTGATTGACTGGCCTCAAAAGGTGTTGGATAGATTAGACAGGAAAACAAGAAGGATGCTTCATGCTCACCAAATGATTTATTAAAAATCAGTAATACTAAGATTATATATTCCCCATTCCAAAGGAGGGATGGGCCTCCTTGAAATTGATTACATGTATAGAAATGCAATCATGGGACTGCACACATATCTGCCGACCTCACAAGACCCAAACATAGTGAAAGTTTTGGAAAATGAGGAGAATAAATCTAGGATGACTTCTCTGCTTAGTCTAGCACAAGTATATCTGTGTCAAGCAGGAATGGAAATCAAACTAGAAGTAGATAAAAATAAGGGAGCAATGGGATGTGCCAAAAAGCAAAAGAAAGAATATAAGGTGAAGGAACAGATGAGAAGGCAAGAAATATAGAAAATGTATAAATATAGCTGCAAGTATAGAAACCTTCTGGAAGAACCTCATGTTGATCAGGATCGAATGGAGAAATGGTCAAGGAAAAGCAAATTCAAACCAAGAGGTGAAAGGTTACAGCAAATTCAAACCAAGAGATGAAAGGTTAACATTGTCGCCCAAGATAGTGGGCGACGTACATATTGGTTTATAAAGTCCATTGAACATGTGGGAGAAACAGACAAATGGAGGTTTTGTAAAACAGAATTGGAAGTAGTTGCATACCTCATTGCTTGTTGTGACATACTAGTGGCAGAAGGACTGTATACTGAAAGGCATAATGCGGCAAGACTGTTGCACTGGGGATTATGCAAGCATTATGGTACTGAAGTGGCTGAAAAACACTGGAAACATGAGCCACAAAGCATCCTACATCAAATGCGATCACCGATTACCAACAGTTCAAAAGATAGATGCTAAAAAAGCAGATATAGTGGTCCATCAAAAGAAGACAAAAGTAGCAATGATCACTGAAATCGCCACACCCAGTGAGTACAGTGGCTTGCGTACAGAGAGACAAACAGTCATAAAATATCAGGATTTGCAGGGCAGGGAAGAAACCAGAGCAATGTGGAAGAAAGATATCCAGACAGTTACAATAGCAGTAGGAGCAATGGGTCTTATAAAAAACAATCTATAATTGTACTTAAATATATTACCAATTCATGTAACCCTGTACAAATTACAGAAGGAGCCATTACTGGGCACATTGTGGGTGCTGCAAAGAGCACTTTTGGCTAACATCAGAGACTGAAACAAAATTAACTTTATGAACTTTAATCATACTTTGACTTTGGGATGGTGTCCATCCCTATCATTGTATTAGAAACCCAAAAGAATTAAAGAAATTAACCAAAAAGATATAGCAAACCTACTGGCTGACAAATTCAGCTCCAGCTTTACCCCTTTCTGTCCTTCGACCTTCCCTTAGGAAATATCATGAAATATAACTACCCCTGCTATCACTAGGGAACAGGTACTTAATGCTGTCTCTAAGGCCAAGGGCACTGCTTTAATGGGCCTAGATAATATCCCAGGGTGCCTTCTAAATAACATGAAACATGACCTGTCAGCTCCTCTGGAGTTGCTGTTTAACTGTAGCCTCCAAACAGGCTTCATGCATCATGAATGGAGAACAGCAATAGTCAGCCCTCAAAGGTGGGCCATCTACAGACCCTAGAAACTACAGACCCATATGTCTCACTTGTCTGATATGCAAAGTCATGGGAAGTATTATTATGGAAATGATCAGTAATGATATAGTAAACCTCCAGACACTGGACCTTACTCAGTTTGGTTTCGTCAAGTGCAGGTCATGCCTACTCAACCTGGTGGATTTCTTTAAGAAGGTCACCAAAACAATGGATGAGGGTAAAATGGTTCACACTGCCTACCTTGATGTGGCCAAGGCATTTGACACAATACCCGACTCAGGCATTGTTGACAAATTCAAGAGGTTAGGTACAAACCCATATGTCATATGGTGGATAGCCAACTGGCTCTACAGAGAGGCCAGTCACAAGTGTAGTCCTCAAGAATTGGTCCTGGGACTGCTCCTTTTTGGAATTTACTTCTCTGAAGTCAAGGCTAATGTCAGTGGCCTCTGGCTGACTAAATTTGCAGGTGATTGCAAATTAGGAGCTGTTATTGAATCCCACATTGACACAAATGTTCTCCAAGAACAGCTGACAAATATCTGGTGTCAGAGCCATGGACTAAAACTAAATGCCAAGAAATGCATTATAATATCCTTTGGGAAGTCATCCACCCTTTGACTATCAGGAACTTAGGGAACTACATAGACAGTAATCTAGCCTATGACCATCACGTGTCTACAGTAGTAAGGAAATCATTATATGTTACGCAACTTATGAGTTCCATAATTATATATTCCATAGCCTTACAGATGAGGCTGGTCAGGCTTATGGCTCTGTAATTACCCGGGTCTGTTGTTAGGCCACATTTATTGAGGGGAATAACTGTTGTTCATTCTGCAGGAACAAAGGATGCGGTTAGACTATGAGCAAAATGGGTACTTAATGATGATACTATTTTATGTTTTAGCCTGTTTAGAAGACAGCCTGGGATGTCATCTGGTCCCTTAGAGGCTGTGTTTTCTGCTTTGGTCAAGTCTTTGAGGCACTGCTCTTCAGATATGTAGGGTGGGGGAGAGTTTGGGGGAAGGTTTATTGTAAGTTAGCTGGGAATAGGGGAGTGAAAGTTTCACAAAACCTATCTGCTAGTAGGTTTGCTATTTCTGTGGGGTCAGTGTGTGTGATACCATTGGCCACTAGTTCTGCATATGCTTGGGTCCTACCCTTTAGGTTACATACATAGCTCTAAAAGGCTTTATGGTTATCCTTTGTTGTGCTTGCTAAGTTTCTCTCAAAGGAGCCCTTGGAGGATTTGACTAGTTGTCTTATTTGCCTATTGAGGCTGAGGAGCATGCTTTTCCATTGTTGGGGCCTTGCCTTTGTTTTCTTGGACAGCAACTTTTGGCAATTATTGTAAAGTTTGTTAATGCTGAATATCCACCATGGCAGCTTGTTTATACTTGGAGCTCTGGCTTTAATTCTTTCTAGTAGAGCTGAGTTTATACACTTATGCAAGTGACTGTACGGAGCTTTAGTGTAAGCTTCAGCGTAGTTACCACTTCCAGCTCGGGTTGGGGCTTGGAATGCATTTATATCTTCACATTGGAGGGTATAGTTTACCTTGTTGAAGTTTTTTACTTTTTTAGTCTGCTTTCACCCTTTCTCAGTTCTGGTGTTAGTGTCAGCTCGAAGGTGACTGATTTGTGGAAAGTTTTAACTAATGAGGATCTGACAGTTGTGGCAGTGCATCTGTTTCACATATTAGTGAGGACCAGATCTAGAATGTTTGTTCCTCTTGTTGGGGTATGGCCAATTTGTTCCCGGGCATTTAAATTAACAAAGTCAAGGAACTTTTGCGCTAGCAAGTTAGGGCTAGAGTATTAGTCCCATGGGATAATTGAAATCCCACATAACCAGCATGTTTGGTAAAATTTGGATTGTCTCTAGTTTGGTCAAGTAGGCTTTGTGGGCATCATGACCCATGGAGGGGGATCTATAACCGGCTATTACTTGAATGGGGGTCTTACCCACCATAACCTGGACCTGGATTAACTCCATGGAGTTGTCCAGACTAACTAGATGGGAGGTGAATTTATCTGAATTATTAATTGAAACACCATCTCCTTTGGTTTTCACACATTCATTTTGCAGCCTAAAGGTGTGGTAGGCATTGTAGTCTTGCAAGGCCGGAGTACTCTTTGAGGCTTTGAACCAGGTTTCTTTGATTGCACAGACATATACATCTTCTAGTAATAGAACTGCTTCCAGGGAGTGCAGTTTTTGGTTTAAGCTCCTAGCATTTAACAGCATTTAGGAAACTGAGGAATAACAACTGACATTGCTCAAAACTTGTCCAGCTATGTACTGCTGGTCTAGCCTCTGCTTTTCATTTTAAAATGTCTTGTTTTTGAGTTATTATTGTGTAGATTCAGATATAAGTCAAGAGCAGACAGAATGATGAATATGAAAAAGACAGAATGTACATTACTAGTTTAAAAAAAAAACCTGTGAGTTGATGTTTAGACATATTTATTTAGCCTTTATCATACTGGTGTTTATAAATATTCCTCGAACTTTTAATGTTAAGATTCTTATTGTATGACATATACTCTTGTCAAAGGCCCCATTATCTATATATCTTTTAATGTTTTTATTTTGTGTGATTGAATAAGGACAGGAATAATGGTGCTGACCCCTTAGGTTGTTAGCCTGCAGCTTTCAGTCATACCACCTGTGGCACAACAGAATCACTTAATGTCACCAGCTAAAGGATCTTTTGTGGCAAAGTCAGGGCATGCTACAGTCCCTTGTCATTCACACTTGTGTGTCTAGCTTACTCAGGATGCTATTGTGAATATCGGGTGAAGATATGTGAAGGCTGCCAGCTTAGCCAGATAGAATATTTGAGATAATTCTGTCATCTGTAAATATTAATGTAGACCACAGGCTTGTGTCATAAATGGTAAAAAATAGTGTTACCTGTGGAACTGGAAAATAATGTAACAGCAGTGCACTCTACTGACCAAGTAAAGGATGTTGTGACCCTTTGATGTAAACATGGCTCCGGCCAGTTTAGATGAAGGAATTCTTGCTATTGTTTTAAGGCCAGAGTTAATGGCCATACTGTGGATGCATAAATGTCCTTTAATGGCTCTGGTTTCTGCCCAGAGGTGAAGAATGTAAATGTAGTTTCTGTTAGCCTGGGAGCCCCAGAAAAGTGTGAAGAATGATGCAATGTGAACCAGGAATGTGATTTTACAAAAGAGAGAATCAGAGAGCATTAAGCATTTTTGTCTTGACCATCCAACTCAGCAGCACTGTTTTGCTCTATATGTAAGTATATCTTAGACTTGTGTTTTCTCTTAGAAATAGCTAGAAACTAGAAAGATTAAACTGTGCTTTTCTGTGATGTTAGAACTGTACTACTGAATTATTTTGAGTATTTCTCTGTGATCTCTGAATTCTTCACTAGCACTGTGTAGTAAAAACGTATTGTCTTGTGTTTTGACTATTTGTTATTAAATATTTGTAAAACCCTTTCAACTGTTACTGTTTTTGTAGAGATAATTTAAGCTCTTTAGAGTACTTGCATGCCTTTGGTAAAATTGTACAAAGCCACTTCAATAGCTTTAGCTCTGGGCTATACTACCAATTTGATAAAATTTGCACAGTAATAATTGGATACCATTTTAAGGGCCTTTGAGTAGCTGATAAATAGTGGGTGGTGGTAGCTGGTACTACCGTATAGTCTGGGAAAGAGGGGCACAGCTGGAGAACCCATGCCAGCCTTCCCCAGGAGGGTCTGTGTTGTTGTATAACCTCTTCTTAAAGTGTTTGTGTGTGTGTGTGTGTGTGTGTGTGTGTGTGTGTGTGTGTGTGTGTGTGTGTGTGTGTGTGTGTGTGTGTGTGTGTGTGATTCAGCTACTTGGGCAGGGACACAAAGCATTGGTTGTAGAGAGAAGGTGCTGGAGGTTTTAGCTTGCCCACTAGGGTGAGATCTGGACCCTATAGCTGTGCCAGTGAGGAGTCTTATTGGGGACCGGGAGAGTAAGGTAGCGACCAACCCTGAACTGACTGTGATCTCTGTGTGCTCTTAAGGGAAATTGCATTTTACTATGTGTATTTATTATCCTTCCTCCTATATGAGACACCCCTCACTGGTGTTAGTGGTGAGGATTGAGGCTCCTTGATTGCTGGACCAGGGCATGGGCATCACAGCTATGACCAATAGATAAAGAATAGTTGTTTAAAATCTTACCATAACCATATATGTCCTTCTCTTGAATGTTACCGTATTCATCACCTTTGGGTAATCCCCTGCCTTGCTAGCTGAACGTCCAGCAAGTATACAAAAACTTTAGTCACTGCAAGGTACATGGGATGTCTGATGTTAGCCACATGATGCATGGGCCATAAAAGTGATGTCTGCACATACCTTCCTCAGAACTGAGTGCCACATTTGGACCTCAGTGGCAAGATATAAAAGTGGGTGGGGGTGGGATAGAATACTTCAACATTGAAGAGAAGGACATCTATGGTTATGGTTAGAGTTTACACGACTATTCTATGTCCTTCTATTCCCATGTTGCAGTATTAATCACCTCTGGGTGAGTGCCAAAGCTCAAAGGGAAGAAGAGGAGGGTGGTATGGAACTGTTTTCCAAAAATCCATGCAGGATTGCCCTAGCAAAACCTGCTCTAGATCTGGAAATATGGCCCAATTTGTAGTGTTTGGTGACGGTATGGACAGATGTCCAGGTAGCTGCCTCTAAAATGGATTGGGTGTCCAGCCCTTTGAAGAATGTTCCAGATGGGACCATGGCACTATTGAAGTGGGCTCTAATTTTTGAATTTGTTTGCCATGGTAGGAGTAGCAAAAGAAAATGGCCCTGGAAGTCCAGGCAGAAATAGTCTGTTTTGTCACTGCTTTTCCCAGAACTTTGGGGTGAAAGGTGGCAAACAATTGCTCTGATTTCCTAAGGGACTTGATCTTGTCAAGGTAATATCCTAGCTGTCTGTAAACATCAAGGGAATGCAGAACTCTCTCACTGTCATTCTGAGGATGTGGAAAAAAGGCAGAGAAGTGAATACACTGGTTCAGGGACAGCTCATTTACCACCTTTGGCATGAAAGATGTGTTGGTCTTTAGGGTCACTCTATCGCTGTGGAAGATAAGAAAAGGTGGGGTGGCCTTGAAGGCCTGTAGCTCTGACACTGTCCTAGCTGATGTCAAGGCCACCAAAAGAATAGTTTTGCAAGTGCAATATTTCAGAGAGGCTATAACTGCTGGCTCAAAAGGAGCCACTGTGAGTTTCTCTAAGACATAGTTCAGGTTCCAGGGCAGTGGAACTGGCTTCCTGGGGGGTCTGAGATGCAGTACTCCCTTTAGGAATAATTTTACTGGAAGCCATGAAGCAAGAGGATGGTCAAGAGTCAAAGAAGCCAAAATAACATCTAGGTGGGCCTTAACTGAAGAATATGCCAACCCTGCTTGTAATAATTCACACAGGTAGGACAGCACTAAAGAGACCTCTGCTTGCAATGGGTCTAGCAGTCTCTGAAGACACTAGCTGGAGAATCATTTCCATATGGACAAAAAGATCTCCTAGTATTGGGTTTCCTGGCCTCTTGCAGGACATTAAGCATGTCCTCAGTGTAAAGGTTTCTGAAAGGGATCAAAACTCCATTACCCACAGGGTTAGGTTCAGAGTTTCCAAGTGGGGATGGATTAGGGATCTCCTGTCCTAAGTGACAAGATCCACTCTGTGGGGTAACTTGTGGTGATTTCCCCTGGCTAAATGCAGAAGGAGGGGGCACCAGTGCTGTCTTAGCCAAAAGGAAGTCACCAACAAGATTTTTGGCTTGTCCTGCTGAATTTTCAACAGGACTTTTTGCAAGAGTTGGAAGGGGAGAATGCATAGAAAAACATCCCCTTCCATTAGATAGAGAAGGTATCTATTGCTCTTGCTTGGGGGCTGGGTACCCTCACGCAAAATTGTGGAAGTTTCCTGTTCAGAGGGGGAAACAAACAGATCTATCCGTGGTGTAACCCACCTGTGGACTATGTTCAGGAACACATCCCTGTGAAGCATCCATTAATGGGATTCTGACATGGACCTGCATGATGAGCTGACGTTCAACTTGCAGCAGAGAATTTTTGAGGAAAGGTATGTGCAGACATCCCTTTTATGGCCCACGCACCATGTGGCCAACATCAGACATCCCACATACCTTGCAGAGACTAAAGCTTTTGTATACTGGCTGGATGTTCAGGTAGCTAAGCAGAGGATAACCCAAAGGTGATGAATACTGACATGGGAATAGAAGGACATCTGTCATGCATAATAGCACAGAGTAATAAAGTGTTAAAACTACAGACACAAGCAGACAAAAAGAGTGGCCAGCTAACCTGCCTTTCATCCTTATCAGCAATGCAATAGTTTAAGGTCATTTACTACTTTGCTGTGATAGAAAAACATGTTTGTTTCTTTTTAGAATTGCAAAATTCTGGATCAAGCCATTGGTTGTTTAATGTTATTTACCACACTGGACAGGAATAATACTGTTGGTTCTTCTTTAAGTGCATTAATGAGCATAAAAGCTGACCCAATGGCAGAAAACTGTGAGGACATGTGTTCTTTATATTAACTGCTCCCATCACAGTCTAAGGTTAGAAACTGGTGTGGGTCAGTCAGCATTTACCTGGATGTCAGTTTATGAAATCGTCTTTCAAAACTTGTTTAATTTTGTGTTTAGGGGCTGTTTTTTTCTTTATTTTGATTATTGAACTTCCCATTCCCCTATTTCAGCAGTGCCTCAGCATGTTCCATTGCAGAATGCATCTTACATGTGTGTTTTTTGGGTCTGGCTAACCAACATGGAAGCATGGGCTCAGGAGGCCAGGTGCGCCATGTGCTGCAGCTGGGAAGGAATCTACTGTTTTACATCTAGTATCTCAGAGAGGCAAAGGAGTGTGCACTGATGCCAGGTGTAGCACCATACTGCACGAAGGGGGATTTTAAAGGTTTACATCTAGTATTCCAGAGAAGCACAGGAGTGTGTAGTGATGCCAGGCATAACACAGTAGTGTGGGTAGGTAGAATCTACATCTAGTATCCAACAGAGAGGCAGGAGTGTGCTGGGATGCTAGATGCAGCACCGTGATACAGGTAGTGGGGATTTTATTGTTTTGCATCTAGTATCCCAAAAAAGCACAGGAGTGTGCAGTAATGCCAGATGTAGTAGCATACTGCAGGTATTCCAGAGAGGCACAGGAGTGTGCAGAGATGCCTGGTAGAACACTGTACAGCAGTTAGGGGACATTTTACTGTTTTTAACTGTATTGCTGAGAGGCACAGTAGTCAGCAGGGATGCCAGATATAGCACCTTACTACAGGTAGGGAGCATTTCACTGTTTTACATGAAGTAACCCATGGAGACACAGGAGTGTTCAGTGATGTCAGGTGTAAGTGTACTGCATGTAGGGGAATTTTACTATTTTACACCTAATATCCCAGCGAGGCACAGGAGTGTGCATTGTTGTCAAGTTTAGCACCATACCGTAGGAGGAGATTTTACAGACTTACATCTAGTATCCTCTTGAGGTACAGGGTTCTGTTGTGATAACAGTTATACCATCATACTGCAGGTGGGATTGATTTTAATGTGTTACATCTAATATTCTAATGAGATACAGGAGTTTGCAGTGATACCAGGTGTAACAGTGTATTGTAGGTTGATGGGATTTTACTGCTTTACATGAAGTATCCCAAAGAGGCACAGGAGTGTGCGGTGATTCAGGTGTAACAGTGTAGTACATGTAGGGGGAATTTATTGTTTTACATCTAGTATCCCAGAGAGGCGCAGGAATGTGTAGTGATGCCAGGTGTGACAATGTACTACAGGTTGATAGAATTTTACTGTTTTACATCTATTAATCCCAGAGAGGCACAGGAGTGTGTATTGTTGTCAGGTCATACTGCAAGTAGGGGAGATTTTACTGGTTTACATCTTGTATTGTCTTGAGGTCCAGGATTCTATCCTGATAACAGGTATACATCATATTGCAGGTGGGATGGATTTTAGTGTGTTACATCTAATATCCTAATGCATTCTGGTTTGTAGTGAAGCAAATTTTCTGGCATATTGTGTTCCTTTATAAGCAGTTACAACATCACATGTCACCATTTCTCTTTAAATCTATAGGTGCTGACTTTCTGATCAGCAGTAGACCAAAACACTGCAGTATTTACTCTTCACCTCCAATTATACCCTGTATTACCCATTCACTCCTTCTGTGCCCTGATGAACCTCAGTTACAAGCAGTATAGCTAGAATCTCTGTTCATGTATTAGCAAACTAGCATCAGGCTGAGGGAATTTAATATAGATGAGCACAGTAATTTTAAGATTACCTTTACTAGTGTACCAATTCCTGGGCTCCTGGCATCACTATTTTTGTTCTCCTTCCATTTTTATACACATTCATTGTACCATAGTTTTCCTTATAATGAGATTTCCCTTTATGGCTGAATTTAAAGTATTCCCATCATAACAGTGTATCTGCAGTAAAAGCTCATGTTACCTGGGTCTGGCCAGTTCAGCTAAAATTTACTGTGTTTTAATATTATAACCAGCTTTGGTTCTATTATTATTACAGGTTATGTGCTATGACTCTCCTTTCTATCATTTGTAACCCGAAAGGCATATGCATATATGTAAGGAGCGGTTATCATGTTAATTATAAATGAAACAGGTCAGTATGCAAAAAGTATGAACTGTACATGATAACCTTAGCATTTAATTGATAAACTGTTTTGTGTCATTTGTGAGGTAGTTTCATTTTGATAAGTCACTTCATACAAACCTTTTGTTTTTTTTTTTTTTCTACAGATCTCTCTAATCTTTCAATAAAAATTGAAGGAGATGAGGATCTCAATTTGGAAGGACAGGCTAATCTAACAAACCCATTCCTGTCTTGGCTTAGGCTGCATGATAAATGTGTCTCCGAGCTTGGATCAGAGGGATTCAAGACAGGGAGACACTACTGTGAGGTGGAAGTAGGGAACATGACTCAGTGGACTGTGGGTGTCACCACTAATTGCTTCAACTGGAAGAAGAGCTTCGCACCAAGACCTCAGGATGAATACTGGACTTTGAGCTTTATTAATGGAAATGAGTACATGACTAATGAATCACTACCAAAGTTTCTCATTTTGAGTGTGAAACCACAGAAGATTGGTGTGTATGTGGACTGCAACGAGGGACAGGTTTCATTTTATAATGCTAATGATATGTCCCACATCTACACTTTCACTGGTATCTCCACTGTCAGCACCAACCCAATTTTTCGCATTGCTTCCTTTAACTTCTTTCCTTTTCTTGCTTAGGTTGCTATAAATAAAGATCCCTAAAATTCTTTGATTTAAAATTGCAATTCTAACTTGAAATAATTATGTACTGATATTAAGTTTAAAATGTCTTTATTTTACTAAGAACATATTTGTAAAATCAACATAGAGAATGAAAATACAAGAACAGTTATTATTATATTGCATATATTATTATATATTATTATTATATAATATATTATATATTACAGTTATATTAGCTTATGATAGCATTACAGTGCATAAAATGTGTGAAACAATAACAAAGATCATGGTAGTGAAACATAAAAATAATGGGTTGTTGTTTTACATCCTGGAGATTTGGGATGTTTATATATCGCTTAGTAGCTCTTAGTGGTCTTATTTTAAAGTTAGATTTTGTATGTTAAACACGTTAACTTTACATCAGTATAACATCTGGCAGTACATGGATGTCAATGGCTTCAACAGTATAATGGCTTCATTTTCCAGAGCTTTTCTTTTTCCTTGCTAAATTATCTTTAATGCAAAACATGTAAAAGCATAACATGGTTCTAGTTAGTGTTATTTTGTCTTCTACATTTGTAATGCTGATAACATGTCCCATTCCTTGCAGCCCTGGTTTGTTTTTCTGTCATCAGATTCTCTCAGTGTATTATGCAATATTATATGAAATAATCTAGTAAATTTGCAAAAAAATGCACAATAACTGGAGAAAGCAATCATCTTGCCCATTTTAAATTCAGCTCTATCCAACTAGTTGAATCAGCTGTAGCTGTTAAAAATAAAAGCTACAATTTTGCATCCATTTTAATGGCACACAGGGCAAGTAAATTCCCAACATGTTTTAAAGTTAGTTCAAACTCACACCCCTTGGCAAATGTAGTCTCTGCATATCCTTGCATATACACTACAAAGAATGTTGACTCCTAAGTCCTTAAAGGGAAAAAAGGGACATAAGCATTTACTTACCATAATGCAATGCAGAAGTTTTGGCATGTGCATGTCCCATGCATGCCTAGTGCATTAGAAAGTTGCACACAGGCACAGAAGGTGATGCAAAAGACTCCACAAGGAAGAAGTTTGTACATACGATGATATTATTTAAAAAGGTAAGCCATGCACCCCGTCAGTGCAGGACTTCAATGCTTTTAGACCAACAATGGACAGGAAGGGACAAAAGATAGAGGTGTCTCTATTTACATAAAAAAACAAATGCACCTCAAGACTGTTCCGTCAGTTTGACTTGCTTAAGCTCATCCACATCCAAATAACTTTAGATAAATTGCTATGTCATATTTCCCCTCTATAACCAATGAAATCCATAATACATACTTAAATGTACTGGAGAGTTGTCCTTTCAACCTATCATATCCATGGGTGACTTTAACTGCCCCAATATAAACTGAGAATCATACACAGCCCTGATATACAAGCCCAAAGATTCTTGGACTTTGTAAATGCAAACACTTTATCCTTAGGAACCAACAACTATCAAATATTATTGGGAAGCATGGCTAGATATACAAACGCCCCTTAGGGTGATAGCCTGGTATTCAAGTATGGTATTCTGATTTCTCCTATATAAAATGGCATTGTATTATAGCAAAAACCTCCTTTCTGTGGACAATACAGTGTTTTCCCATGGTTAGGCTACTAATTTGATCACTTGGGCTACTTGCTCATGGTCAAATCACATTCCCCATAAAAAAATCCTATATTATCCATCCACCATCATGGATTACTACTTAAGTGAATGCCAGTTCTTCCCCCACTAGAGACAGCAAACATATGTTGTACAACATGGGCTACTCCTAAACTTCAAGCAGTCACCATGTGTACACCCCCTCTTAAAAGGAGATGTATTTGTGTTGTCACTCAGAGAGGAACATCCAGTTGTTGTTTTATATAAATAATAAGTGGTGTAGACTACTGGTCAGCGCTACAGAGTGGAACAATGATTGTACAGCCTGATCATTGATGACAGATCTGATGTGTATGCAGTATGTGTGGGTAAAGGAAAATTTAGTTTGTGGCATTAGGGCTATTAGATGTCTTATGAACTGGATGCGAGTTCCAGCCCTCCTGGAAACAGCTAACAGCTCACAAGCAAACCAACTCAAATGTCTTTGGATTGAAAAAATAGTCTCCAGTAGTCAAACGTCCTCCCAAAATTTCACGATTTATTGTTGAAATAAAAACCACACAAGGAACTGCCGTAAAACAGCTTCAACCACAAACTGCACGATCTACCTAGGTTTCGTCCGTAGACTTCTTCAGAATAATACACTCCATCATCTTGCCACTTAAATATCCACAGTGAAACCAATTAAACAATAAAACAATAATCTCTTAAAAGGGTCATCCTTATAAAATACACGTTTCTAAAATGCTGATGAAATGTGAAAATGAATAAATAAATGGATTAAGTTAAATGACAATGTGTATGTATTTGTAAACCTTAAATGTTTATATTATATGTGTATAATTAATGAAAATATGCATGTACATAAATATGTGTAAATGTTAAAATAAATATTAAAAATTAATAATTAAATAATAAATAATAAATATTAAATATTATGTAATATTAAATAAATAATATTCTTTGTATAACACCTGTACAAGAATAAATTGATTTTGTTTTGTTTTTGGAAGTTCAATAACTTATACTATATTAAATATGTATAATATCCATATGTATATTAAAATTATATCTCTATAAATTCTAAAATTGTGTTAAACTGTGTAAAAAACTAATGTGTGAAATTGATATAAATATATATACATCATGTTACAGTACATAGATCAACGCCCCTTGATGTTCTTAAGTTTTAAAAGGGGCTTAATGCTACAACATTCATTTAGTCCAGGAAAATTATAGGCATTTAAACATATTTGCCATTTTAGTTCACTTACATCCAAATCTACATCGGTTATTCTCCCTTGTGTATCCTTCACAACTTGGTTAATCACACAAAATTTAAATTCATGATCCCTGTTGTCTGTTTTGTGCCTCGCCAAAGCGTTAGAGGGCTTAAGATGTTTAATGTCCAACAGATGTTCTTTTATTCTGTCCCTAAAATGTCTGTTGGTCTTGCCCACGTAATATGCTTTACAATTTTGGCAAAAAGCCAGGTAAACCACGTTGGTTGTGTAACAATTGTAATGTCCAAAAATCCTAATATGTGTTCCATTAATAAAAATCTTATCCCCAGTGGTCTTTATGTGTTGACAAATCGAACACCTACCACATTTGTAATTTCCTTTGGGCCTGTTTGTGAAACTATTTCTATCACTATATTCAAATATATTCTTTAAAGATGCATCCTTCCTGTACACATATTGAATTCTACCTGGAAATAGTTGGGCCATGTCATTATTCAATTTAAATATCTCCCAATTGTTATTTAATATATTTTTTATTCTGTGTACATTATCATTGTAAGTAATAATATATGACAATTTAATCTTAACTTGATTTTGATTGTCATTTCTCATTGTTTGAATTTCATCATTCGTTAAACCTTCCGTATTCAAAATGGCCTTGTATGTACCCAATAATCTTTTACGCTTCACTTCCTCAAATACATCAGAACATAATTCAATGGGATAACCTCTGTTAATAAATAGTGTCACTATAAAAGACAATTCATCCTGAAAATCCCCATAGTCACTAACCATTCTGGCTGCCCTGACCATCTGTCCTTTTATAATAGCTTTCTTCTGATGGTCAGGGTGCCAGCTGTTAAATTGTAAATAGGAATTTGAAAAGGTGGGTTTTCTGTGTATATTAGATACCAACAACCCATCATCCTTATTTAAAGTTAATTTTACATCCAAATAAGTGATTGATTCAGAGTTGATTTCGTATGTAAATTTCAAAAACCAAATAGTGTTATTTATGTACTCCAGAAATCTCTTTAAACCACAATCATCACCTTTCCATATAAAGAAAATATCGTCCAAAAAACGACAATATGAATTTATGTATGTGTAATGTTCACTATTAAAAACAAAGTTATTCTCCCAATAGGCCATTACATAATTAGCGTAAATGGGGGCACATGCTGCCCCCATTGCTACGCCTTTGACCTGCTTGTAGTAATTTCCTTCATAATATATGTAATTGTTATTGAGAACCATCTCCATTAATCTTACCATTAAATTAATGTCGTCCTGCTCATACATTCCTGTTTCAAAAATTTGCTCCTCCAGCCACATCAAACCAGTGTCATGTGGTATTGATGTGAATAAGTTACAAACATCCACTGTAACAAACACATTGTCGTTCTGATATTTGTAAACCTTCATCCTATTCAAGAAATCCCACAAATCTTTCAAAATGTGGGAAAACTTCTTTATTCCGTTCTGCAAATGATGGTCCAAATATTGACTTATGAAGCAGGTTTTATTTCTTTTGCCATCCACTATTTGTCTAAATTTTAGGTTATCAAGTCCCTTGTGTATCTTTGGAATACCAAAGATACCACTAATATGAGGATAATTGTTACATAAAAAATTATAATCTTTTTCCGATATTTGTCCTTGATATAACATGTCTTGTAACCCCATGTCAATATCTCTATAGGCAATATTAATCTCATTTAAACTAACCTCCATATATGAGTCTTCCAATAACATTGTTGACATATAGGATATATAATCACTTTTATCCACCACCACAACACCATTACCCTTGTCGGGTTTCATGATGCGGATAGATTTCATTTCCTGTATATTATTCAACAATTTCTGTTCATCAGGGGTCATATTCATATGTTCATGCTCTTTGTATGTTCTAAAATATTCCCTAATATCTCTTTCACTGATTTTTTCAAATAAAGCCACCATTCCATTCATTGGTGGATTATACATACTAGGTTTAATTAAAGAGATATTTCTTTGTGTCTCCCGATTAATGTTGTTATTCTGGAATAAAATTTGTAGATTTATCTTTCTGGCAAATAATTTCAAATCAATGATAGAATTTACCAAATTGCCCTTTCTGCAAGGAACGAAATTAAATCCCTTTGAAAAAAAATTGGCATGTTCTATTCCTAATTTAACATTAGAATAATTATATACCTTAAAATCCTGAGTTGAATTAACAATTGTAACTGGGTTACTCAACCCTGTATTTGCCCTATATTCCTCACCAGATGGATTGTTGCTTGAATTTACCTGTGCTGTGTTTTTCATGTAATCCTGACTGTTACCCATATTCACAAAATCTAAAATACTCGTATTATAACCTCCATTACTGTGTATATCAAAAGTATTAAAAATATTATCACTGTCGTTCAAAACTCTATTATTAACATCGTCATTATGTACATCCTTGTTAGTATCATTAATTTCATACACATTGTCAACAATATCATAAGTACTTAAACGTAAAAGTCCGTTGTCAGTTAAATTAAAATTAACTGATGTGACCTCATGATTTACGTATGTGTCCATGGAAATGTTAATGTCTAATTGTCCGTCGTGTGTGGTCAGAATTCCATTATTATCAGCTGGAAGTAATGGGAAAATGTTGTCGGCTCTTACCTGGATTGTATTAACTAATGTCCCAAACGCGTTACCATCGTCGGTGTCTCCTGTAGTATATCCCACGAACTGTGGTTCACACATTAGTCCACCAATATCCTTGTAAACCATAGTCATATCTCTGTTGTCAGACTTTGAACCACAGCACTCAAATTCTGTGGCTCCTACTGTCCCCCTCACGTCTATCTGTACACTCCCCACGCGTTGTTGGTTGCATGTCAAAAAAACTGCTGCCTCTTCGGACGCGCTCCAAATGAATCGTATTCTTCTTTCTCCATGTTGTCCTTACGGTTTTTTAACCTCTCGGATCTCCTCGGAATGTCGTCCGTTGGGCTGCTATCCTCGCGGATCTCGCTATTACTGAACTCACGTTCCTCACGGGAAGTGACATCATCAAGCGACCCATGTCTTCCTGTATTGTTCCCTGCTGAATGGTTGCCATGGGTACCAACAGGTTTACTAGATTTGGGATATATATTACCGTTTTCGTAAATTTTAATATCACGTTGAATTTTCTTAGTCTTCTTAATAAAAATGTTGTCACAACTACTGTCCACTTCTTTGATAATATTAATATAGTTCGTGTAATATTGGTCGAACAATAAGTCTTCACTAATTTTATCATTTAATTCTTCCAATTCCTTTATCAAACCATCTATCTTGACCTCATTAAATTTAATCATAATTTCCATGATACTGATACCAGTCTTGTTAAATAATGCATGCAACTCCTTAAGCATAGGTTGGTTACTGTCACATCCATTAGGGTATCTCCACAAACGTAAACCTTTGGGCACAATACCCAATTCTATATTTCTTTTTAAGTAGCTGTTCTCCAACTGAGTCCATTTTAATTTAAACAGACTTCTCTCAAACAGTTTAAGAATATCCTTTAGCGGTCTTGAAACACATTCTCCTGCAATAGATTTAGTACGTTTATTTTCTCCATTAAAATTGTATTCATTGACTTTCCACATTTCACTGTTAGTGATGTTAACATTAACATTCCTGTTAGGCGCTGAATAACCATTGTTAGCTCTTTCATCCCTCTTGGTTATACACCGTGAATTCTCCGGTGTAGTCTGGGTAAGTGGCAAACCCAGACTTTCAGTCGAAGAACCGATAGGATTGCTGACTTCTTGCTGTAACAATTTTTGAATCAAAACTGAATGTTCATTAAGCTGTTCCTTGATTTGCTGTAACATATTTACCAGGTCAACCGGAGATGACTCGCCCTCCATTTTTCACACTAGGAACCAAAAATAATTACTCCAAACCGAATGAACTGGATGCGAGTTCCAGCCCTCCTGGAAACAGCCAACAGATTTTGTTTTGTTTTGGAAGTTCAATAACTTATACTATAATAAATATGTATAATATCCATATGTATATTAAAATTATATCTATATAAATTCTAAAATTGTGTTAAACTGTGTAAAAAACAAAAACAAAACAAAATCAATTTATTCTTGTACAGGTGTTATACAAAGAATATTATTTATTTAATATTACATAATATTTAATATTTATTATTTATTATTTAATTATTAATTTTTAATATTTATTTTAACATTTACACATATTTATGTACATGCATATTTTCATTAATTATACACATATAATATAAACATTTAAGGTTTACAAATACATACACATTGTCATTTAACTTAATCCATTTATTTATTCATTTTCACATTTCATCAGCATTTTAGAAACGTGTATTTTATAAGGATGACCCTTTTAAGAGATTATTGTTTTATTGTTTAATTGGTTTCACTGTGGATATTTAAGTGGCAAGATGATGGAGTGTATTATTCTGAAGAAGTCTACGGACGAAACCTAGGTAGATCGTGCAGTTTGTGGTTGAAGCTGTTTTACGGCAGTTCCTTGTGTGGTTTTTATTTCAACAATAAATCGTGAAATTTTGGGAGGACGTTTGACTACTGGAGACTATTTTTTCAATCCAAAGACATTTGAGTTGGTTTGCTTGTGAGCTGTTAGCTGTTTCCAGGAGGGCTGGAACTCGCATCCAGTTCATTCGGTTTGGAGTAATTATTTTTGGTTATTAGATGTCTTATATTCTAATTTAATGACACCAGAAATTAGTGTCATGTCATTTATATTACAATAAAAACAGGTACATTGTATTTTATAAAGAAGATTAAAATATCTGAATTACTAGCGTATTAATTTTTATAAATACATGTGTAAATATTATTAAAACTGAAAACAGTTGTTCATGAAATGGACCTTAATTTCAGTCAAAATATTATATTACTGACAAGATATTTCTTATTCTTCCAGAAATAAAATAAAAATAATATGAGACTAATCCATTTATGGTGAGAGTTTAATCACTGTAAAATGACTGTTTAAAATGAATAGACTTCAGGTTTATTTACTGATTTTCATAATACTGCATTATTTTATATAACCAGTATTAGGATCAGTTTGTGCAGGACACCAAAGGGATCAGTTTCAGAAGTAGAAATTGAAGTTGGATGTCTGAAAATGGAGGCATGCTATGTAAAATGACCAATATGAGATGGTGTAGTATGTGTCATTGATGTTTTAATGGCCTGCTTTTTTTATTATTCAGTATATTATATTATGGCCCTTAACCAGAAGAGACATCTGGTAGAGACCTTTGCAAGAAATAGGGACTCACAGCCTAACAGCACTCAGTCACTTACCATACAAGCCATGCACAGGTACCTTATGTGTATATTGTCACTTGTCCTTTGTTATGATACAAGACAAACAGGCGGGGTAGTGTGTTTATATGCTTTAATACATAGAAACACATCAGGATGGATAGCAGCAACATAAAATATGAACAAACTGACTAACTGACAGACTAATATATATATGCATGCTTACATCTCAACTGTTGTCTTCAAAATGGCAGTGTAGCTTGCATGTGCTCTGTATTTATACACATGTGTAAGCCCATGGAAAGCTTCTTAAAGGTATACTTACACTCTGAGCTACATATATGTGTATGGATTTCAAGTCTGCACATTTATCTTTGTGAATTGCTACTCTGTGCTGCCTAAAGACTTTAGAAATCAGGCCATCATGTCAGCGGGTAGATTTAATTAAACAACACCCCAAATGTGATAATACTGCAAAAGTATAAATGTATGAAGCCTAAATTAAGAAATGATTAAGGAAGAAAAATACAGATCTCCCATGCACATTTTAGTGAGTGATTCTAGGTCTTTAAAGGAAAACTCCACCTTCTCCTAGAGGTTAACTCAACTCTTAGGTTACTTTTCTTCCTACATTATGATTCCAGTACAGTGTAGGAACCTGAAACCTGCTTGTACTTTATAAAACTTTCATTTCCTCATTTTGGTATTAAAGTAAGGGAAAGACCACCCACTTTTTTAAGCTTAACTTCTCGCATGATTTGCAGAGGAATTTGTCTATACTTGCATAACACAGACAGAGAAATGTGTAGTCAAGAGCTCAGGCTGTTGTAAACAAGACAGGGAGATGTGAACCTGTTTTCCATTGTCTTTACTGCAGACAGTCTGAGAACTTACACTGATTCACAGCTGCTTCTAATATGTATCCATGCCATTCAGAGCAAAATAGAGAAATTAAGTCGGTCAATGGTTCAAAGGTAGTTGTCACCTCTTGACAAATTTATATAAGCAGCATCACAGTATTGAAATGCAAACATTTAAACTTTAAATGTCTGTTGTTTATACTACTTTACATTTTAAAAAGACTTGAATGTAGTATCAACGATGTCTGTGACATTCAGAGAAAAGTCAGAAAATATTTTTCTTGTAATTCTTGTAAAGTATCAACACATTTACCAAAGTGTAGGGGAAGGGACTTTCAATTCATCTTGGACTACAAAAGGATACTTTGAAAAAAGGCATGCAATTTAGCAAATGTTTTGGTTGCAACTTTATAATTCCTTAGTATAGTGTAAAACAAGCCCTAAGTCACACAAATGATGGCCATTCAAGAATGTTATAGACAGTATATAAAATGACAGTGACCAACACTAATCCCGCCATATGTCAATGACATGGGAGTACACCGCTACTTCTTTATGTTTAGTGTGACTCACATAAAGAAGACTTAAAATGGATTATGGGAAAGAGAAAAGTTTAAAGAAAAATAAGATCACATTGATATGTCAAGCCCCATTGATAGCCATTTTGCAGAAAGCATTAACATTCTGTAAGAAGCAGTTAGAGTGATTTTGCAAGGTTAAAATAACTCGGAAGACAGAGCTAGAGTGAAAAAAATAGATTTTTTTTAGTTCTAAGATGAGTTTTCATTTAATAATTTTGCTTTACATTTGGATGTTGATAATATTAAGATAACATCAAAAAACAGCAGTAAAAATACTCTGTACACTTTATTAAATTAGTAAACAAATAACTGATGAACACTTCTGCAAATAGTTCATGACAATGAAATAGGGTATAATGCCTTTTTTTTTTAAGTTTTCTTAAGATGATGTCATGTAATAGCCAACCAATCAAATTCCCAGTGCTGTAGAGACCTAGCTTTAAGAACAAGCTTTAAAGAACCCTTGTCATGTAGTCCTAATGATGGGTAAGCTTATCATTTTGTAAGTTGGCAAAAGTCTTTTTCAGATTTGAACAACAACAAAAATCTCTTTGTCTTGTATTCAAAATAACATCGTTTAAAATCTGAAATGTTTCCTTTAAAATCCAAACACATAACAGAATGCCTGTAAAATGCATTATTAAGATAGGGCATGTTTATGTTCATGCAAGCTATCATAATTTTATTTTACGTATCTTGCCTACAAAACAGCTGTTGCATTCAGTACATTTACCCTTGGAAATAACTTCTTCGGATTGTCATACTGTAAATTCTTTAACAACAAACATCTTTGTGGTAACAATATATGCAGCTGCATCTTTTTTTTCTCTTTCCAATGCTCCCATTAGGGGTCGCCATAGCGGATCATCTGTTTCCATTTCTTCCTGTCCTCTGCATCTTGCTCTGTCACACCAACCACCTGCATATCCTCTCTCACCAGCTACATACATACATGTACTCCATTTTATGAGTTTTGTGATCTGCTAAATGCTTGTATTCAATAATTATTTTAATATTTCTAACTATTTTGCATGTAAACAAGTACCACAGCTGATGTGTATACCAAGACTGTAAAACAGAGCCCAAAATTTGTCAATACAAATGTAATTAATTTGCAATTAATCAGAATTTTAAGGCTTACTGCTAATGAAAGGAACTGATTTGAATGGTGAGGTGTACAAAAAGGCTTTTTTTGGAAAGGAGGTACACTAGCACTGAGGTTAGTGAGTTAATCAAGATGCTGAAAAAGGAAAAGAAGGCAAACCTTAAATCCTTCATGGCTTAACATGCCTTAATTTCTAACCATAAAACAGTTTTAGACTCACTCTTTTGATTTAGTAGAATTCAATTAGAATGTTTCCAATAACTGATGTACTTTATTAGGGAGCAAAACCTAATGCCACTAATAGGTGATCGACCCTGTTTATTTATAGAAAATAATGTAAAAAATAAAGCCCTGATTGAGTCCCATGTAATCCAAGTTCAATTAGTGGCTTGGTTGTTTGATGGAGCTGGCAAGAAATGATGGTTAAGGGGAAGTTTGGGACACAGCTTTTTACATGATGACAAGTACCTTCAAAAGAGGGCTTTCAGTAGATGTTAACAGTCATTGCAAGTGATGAGGAGATTGTACCCAAATGAAGGCATTTTAGCCCTTGTTAGTGACACAAATTACTCATCCCTCCACCAAGGGTTATATTATAGCCTCTCACATATTCCCTTCTAAGTTTGATATCAATAAAGGGCACAATACACAATCAGGCCTTGTAGCTGTTGAATCATGGCTAGTCTGGACATCTCTTTCCTATGTGGTTTTGTAAAAACCCACCAAAAGAGAACAAATGGGGTCAAGTTCATTGGGGAAGATGCTTGATGGTCAATAGGCATGGGAGAAAAGGAGCCTAAAGAAAATAGCTTGGAATTAAAATGTTAATTGACTCTTAACTTCTGGAGCTCATACATATCTATGTACTATATGCATGGTCTGTAGTTTTGTGTCAGAACAGAGTGTTTTGTACATTCTATTACCAAGACAACATTTGTTTTTAAAGGATTTAGAGCATGTCAAACAAAAAGAATTATTTATCTTGATCAATGTATCAGGTGTGACAGTTTTTATGTATGCAAAATGGGTAACATTTTTTGAGAATATATGACAATCGATATGCCCAAAGTAAAGGGGAATCTTGCATTTTATAAACATTCTGTAATATGTTTGGATTTTAAAGGGATTAGATCACAGATTTTGGGTTATAATTTTAAATTCAAAAGAAGAGAATTTTAATTTATCCTTAGAAACTATAGAATTGAATTACAATATGATTATGCATAACCAGGGCTCAGTGCTTGGGTTTTAACACATTGACACCTATAGCAAGAATCATACTGTGTTCTTCATGCCTGCAGTTTTGTTTCTGTGAATTGCCTTCTTTCATTCAAACTGAGAGAGCACATACATTTTACAAAATAGCATAGTAACAGTACTGAATTTGCTGTATTCATTACTATGATTAGCAAGTTGAATTAATAGGATTTAAATTAAAAATAATTAAACTTAAATTAAAATTTGCTTTACATGTTTAATGTTAATGTTTTTCACACATCTAGCTGTAGCTGTTACTGAGAGCCCCAGCCAGTTGATATCAAAACTGTCAGCACACAGTAATCTTGTACCACATTAACTGAGTGTTAGTAGGTATGACTATGTTAAAGCCAACACTGAAATCATGTTTATCAAATGATTTATAAAAATAATTGTATGCTAAGAGTATATATTCTCCATTCTGATGGAGGTATGGTCCTCCTAGATGTTGATTACATGTATAGGATCATATGATCATAAGAGGTTACCAGGCTATTGGCCCAGGGGCCCTTGTAAGCCTAGCCAAGAGTTTAGACCATGTTTAGACAAGTTAGCACCTGATGCCCCTGTTCAGCAGGGACACAGGTGGAATCCCAGGGGTATATTTTCTGTTTCCCATCCAGATATCCAGGTTGCACTTAAAAAGGGGTAAAGAGGTACTCTGCTTGATGTGTAGAGGGAGTCTATTCCATAGATGGGGGAGTCTCTGGGACACAAATCTGTCATGCCAACAAGTCCTGTTGATGTTATAGACTAGGTTGAGGCTGCACGTGTGAGTTACTAGAGTGGAGCTTGACTTGCGGTAATGTAGCAGTCCCATCAAGGTGGGGTCTATGATTTCCTTGTATGCCAGACAGAGGTCACCTCTGAGGAGTCTGTATGAGACTGAGTACAGGGATAGGGCCTTTAGCCTATTTGTGTATGTGTATGGTAGATGTTTGAGGCCCTGGATTCACCTGGTGAGGAACCTTTGTGGTCTCTCCAGCTGCTGCATGTGCTTTGTGAGGTACATGCAGAAAGGGGCATTATACTCAATAATGGGCCTTATAAGGGAAGAATAAAGGGATGTTATGTCCTCTTTGTCCCTGGATGAGATACCCTTACTTGTGAGGATGGTCATGTAGAAGGCTTTCCATACATAGGAAGCAAAATGGTGGTCAAAAGTCAGTTTGCTCTTAACCCGGGTGCCCAAATCCCTCACAACTGATTGCATGCTTAGGACGTTGTTATTAATGTGATCATTTGTGGGGATGTCGCTCTCCCCAAAGGGGATGATGATGCATTTTTTGGTATTCAGCTTGAGACCATGTTTCTGGCACCAGTCATTTGTTTGAGTGAAACCCTCTTGGAGGATGTCCACATCACTAGAGGAACAGATGACATCACCCAACTTGAAGTCATCTGCAAACTTGATCAGCCATAGCCCACTGGTTTTGGTCTGCACCTCAGAAAAGTATATCCCAAATAACAGAGAACCCAAGACCAAACCCTGGGGTACGCCGCTTATTATGGGTCTACTGCTTGAGGTGGCTTCCCCTATTTTAACTAGGTGGGTTCTGTCAGTGAGCCAGTTTGCTACCCATCTGGCAACATATGGATTGATGCCTAGTTGAGAGAGTTTATCTATTATGCCCGAGTGAAGAATAGTGTCAAAGGCTTTGGCCAGGTCAAGGTAGGCTATATGCACTGTCTTCCCCTCATCCATGGTTTTGATGACTGTCTCAAAGAAGTTGACCAAATTTAGCAGACATAACTTCCCCTTCATGAAGCCAAACTGTGTGGGATGAAGTGTTTGAAGGTTGCCAATGTCCTTGTTAATGAGGTTCATGATGATCCATTCCATGGGCTTGCAGATGAGGCTAGTTAGGCTGATGGGTCTATAATTTCCTGAATCAGTGGATGCTCCACCTTTCAGCTGGAATGAAGCTGGTACTCAGGCTTTGGTTGAATAGGGAGCCTAATGATGCTGCAAGTTCCGGCCTGAGTTCACGTAGGATGCAGCCTGGGATGTTATCGGGTTCCATGGAGGCTGTATTTTTTGCCTTTGAGAGAGCAGTGATGACCTGCTACTTAGATATAAGGGGAAGGGGGCAGGTACTAGGGATGTCCTGATTTACTCATGGGGGACAGAGAGGTGAAGTTTTGCTGAATCGGTCAGCCAGCAAGTTTGCTAGATCAACGGCATTTGTATATAGGGTGTCCTTGACCACCAGTTCTGAACAGATCTGGGTGCTTTTTTTGAGGTTGCAGACATATTTGAAGAAGGCCTTATGACTGTCTGTAGTAGATATGGCCAGTCTGGACTCAAAGTTTGCTTTGGAGGATTTCACTAGTGCTCTTACTTTCTTGCTCAGGCTAAGGAGACATTGCTGCCAATTGGGCACCTGCTCCATCTTGGTCTTGGACAGCAATTTTTTACTTTTGTTATAGAGTTTATTTATTGCAGATGTCCACCAGACAGGTTTACTCTTCCTTGTGGAGGATTATTTAGTCCTGTTGGGTATTCCTGATTCCATGCAGCTATATAAATGCTTGTATAGTGCTTTGGTGTAGTTTTGGATATTGGTGCCAGTTCCTACAGGGGGGGTTGTGAAGCTGTTTACATCATCCCTCAGGAGGCTGTAATTAGCTTTGGAGAAGTTTTTTTGTCTGATCCTAGCTAAAGGGGGGTTGGGGAGATGGTGACCTTGAAAGTGACCGCTTTATGATCAATCTTACCAGGGAGGATGATACTATAGGGATGCTGCAGTGGTTACTCATGTTGGCATGAGCAGTTCTTCCAGTCTATGCTTTGGAAGTTAAAGTCACCCAGGATCAGGGTAAAGAGTAGAATCTTGATAGTGGTCCATATAGGTGGATTGAGCATCTAGAGTCATATTTTTGGGCTGGTGGCTAGCTATGATTTGAATAGGGGTCTTGTCAATGGTTAACTGCACCTGGAGTGCCTTCCTGTGTATCATACTGTTTGACCAGCCTAGATGTGTGTATGTCTTTAATGTATATTGAAACTCCACCTTCTTTGGCTTTACTGCCCACAGTTTGTGATCTAAATGTATGATGGGATGAGTAACTAGGTAAGGCTGGGGTGCTCTCCACAACTTTGAACCAGGTTTCTGTGACTGCACAGATGTCAGCATGTTCCAGATTTAAGAAGGATTGCAATAAGTGCAGTTTCATGTTTAGACTCCTAGAATTTAGCAGCATGACTTTAATTTTGTTTTGTTGAAATTTGTATGTTGGTAGTTTTAACCTCATCACTTATCCAAAAAAAGGCACTATGGGGGAGGCAAGAGCCTTTGCCAGAAGTCTAAAGTCCAGGTGAGACAGATGCAGGCCATCTCTGGCAAAGCATCATGGTCTGTCAGTAATATCTTCCCAGGCTATCAGGTACTGGATCCCCCTGGAATGACTCCAGAAACTATGCCAATTGTTAAAGTCAATCATTTTCTGTTTGTATTGAGGCATCATTCTGGGTGACGGCAGAATTCTGCTTAAGGCTAGGGACATGCCTGCCTGGGACACATAATCAGTGAGCTCAATCATGTCTCTCTTCATATAGTGTAGAGAGGTATGTCTCAAGTCATTCACTCCAACATGGACTATGACAGAGTCATAACAGTACCTGTTGTTGAGAGACTTGAATGCGTATGTGATATGGCAGATTCTAACACCTGACAGACAACCTGGTGAGAGGCACATCTGTGTGTCTCAGAATGGAGTCTCCTGTGACTAACATGCTGGGTTTATGGTGAAGCCTTGGTGGCTGTGAGAGACAGGTGTGTGGACTATCCATAGTATGTGGTATGGAGGGCTGTGGAGATCACGTGTGTTTTTGCCTCTGAGGTCTCCTTTGTTTGGGTATGTTTGTGTGGAGGACCTCCGCATATGTGGGTGTGTGCTGTGTAGGTGTGTAGATCTACAATCATATAATGGCATGCATGTCTGCTGACCTCACAAGATCCAAAAATTGTGAAAGTTTTAAAACATGAGGAGAATAAGTCTAAGATGACTTCCCTGTTAGTTTAGCAGAAGCAAATCAGTGTAGAGTGGGAATGGAACTAGAAGTAGATAAAAATCTGGCAGCAACTGAATGTACCAAAAACACTAAAGAAAGAATATAAGGTAAAGGATCAGATGGGAAGGCAAGAAATGTAGATAATGCATAAATATAGTTGCAAGTGTAGAAAACTGGTGGATCAACCTCATGTTGATCAGGATCAAACACAGGAATAGTTAAAGGGAGGTGAATTTAAACCAAAAGCCAAAAGGTTAATGTTGGTGGCTCAAGACAGTGGACTGCATATATGTTGGTTTACAAAGTCCATTGAACATATGGGAGAAACAGACAAATGTAGGTTTTGTAAAACAGAATTGCACATCTTGTTGTTGGTTGTGATATACTAATGGTAGAAGGACTGTATACTAAAAGGCGTAATAATTTGACGTTGGGGATTGTGTAAACATTATAATATAGAAGTAGCTGAAAAACACTGGAAACATGAGTGGCAAAGCATTATAGAAAATAATGAAGTTTATATCACACAGGATCACCTGTTACCAACAGTTCAAAAAATAGATGTGAGAAAGCCAGATAAAGTAGTCCATGAAAAGAAGACAAAAGTAGCACCAATCAGAAAAATTGCTGCAGTCAGTGACTACAGTGTCCTACATACAGAGAGGTATAAAGTCATAAAATATGAGTAACTACAGGCAGAAATGAGAGCAATGTGGAAAAAGGATACCCAGACAGTTCCAATAGTAGTAGGCGCAACAGGTCTTATAAAAAAAAAATAGAGTTGTATTTAGAGATGTTACGGATACATGAAACACCATATGAATTGCAGAAGGAATCAATACTGGGCACATTCCCAGTGCCGCAAAGAGCACTTCTGGCTAACATCAATGACTGAAACAATAATCTCTGTAGGTTTTCTTTTGTTCTTGTAATGATCCCGGTGGTGTGCAAGAACTGTATTTTATTGTTTTTTTTTTTTTTTTCAGATTTTGTATTTAATCCAAAATAAGGATATAAGACCTGCCCAATTCAACAGTGCAGATCACAACCATTACCATATTCCAGATGAAGCTTTAATACTCCTCAAAACAGTCTCAGTGGTTCTGCAATAAGTCAAAATTTTAATATATGTTAATGTCTTAAACATATTTTTGTAAAACATCTATATGTAATAGGGTGCACCCACACCACCAAGCTGAACTCCTGCTCTAGTCCTTCCCCTTCTGTTCTTTACTGTCTCCACGTAGCTATTCTATCACAACATCACTTTCTATACTGTTATCTCCTCTCCTGGTCTTTGTTTTTTTTCCCTAAACCACAGCTAATCCCACTTTTCATCACAATTACATTTACTGCATTCATACTTAATGCTGTCCTTCTGTCCTTAGGTGGGCACTGTACTAATATCTCCCATTTCAGTTAATATAGTGATTGCTACCCTCCTTACATTAGTACCACAGGCTAGTCTTCCAGAGCTATGTTTAGTTCTGTAGCTACCAGCTACTTCTCAGTAACAGATTTTGTTACCTTACATCCCCTTCCCTTAAATACATTAGTAGCAGACTTTGTTCACATTTTCTTGCAAAAGTATAGCCCTGCTTTAACTTGCCAGTACTTAAAGCTTCATTGATTGTTTTCAGCTGTCTGCAGCGATCTGGTCCACCAAATGTTTGTGTTGACCATACGTAGCACTTCCTACATACAGTTTATACATTTTACTTTCATTTTCCATCTCATAATGCCTTGAGGCATTTAAAATTCCCTTATGGAATTCCACACCATCTCTTGTCTCTGCAGCTCTTCTCCCATTCCCGTACTAGTCTCGGAGATGTGCAGAAGTCATATTTTATTGTTTTTTTTTTTTTGTCAGCTTTTTGTGGATAATCCAAAATATGTTATTCTAAACTGTTTGTTTCTACTAAATCAACTATCTTATGCAATCTCAGTCTGTTATTTACTGATATATACAGCAGCTGTGCTCAGGAGATTTTTAACTGTTCTGCTCTCGTTTGTTCAAATGCTTCAGAACTGGAACTAGTATATATTATTGTACCAATATGCGAGAGCATTTCTAGCCACCCACTACGGGCATCCTCTGTGTATCAGTTTGGTTATTGTTGCATAGCCTACCACATTTAACTTATAGCAGACAGCAGCCACTTTGATAACTGCTGTTTATCTATTTGATAGATATGCAACAACCATGCAGTTCATCTCAGATGTATTTACTTTCTATCTGGTTCTCTGTTGATGACTTGTCTGCTTTATGGAATGCTTAGATTGGAGTACTGATTGCATTCCTAGAATGCAGGGTCTGTTTCTACATATGTATTTTTCACACAGGAGTAGGTCACATCTGATGTTAAACTACCTACTATTTCTACATTTTACTTGTAATGCTGGTTTACAGTATCACAAGTTTACTGCAGTTATATTTGATGTTATATGTACAGTGCTGCTTAGACTGTGTATTTGTAATGTTTTTACTGTACTTTTTAACTATCTCACTCAATTCCTTTATACTGACAACTATTCTGTGTAACCCTAAAGCCCTCCTTTTCTTTTAGCAATATGTGGCTCTCTCACTTACTCATAGTAATAAAACTCTGTCTCCACAATCAGACACCAAAACCTCATGTCTGTTCCAGTCTGTCTCTGTAACCCTCCATAGCTTACATTCTTAATGGTCTCTCTCATCTAATCTCTCCTTTCTCTCTCCTTTTTCCTAGGATATAAGACCTGCCCAATTTAACAGTGCAGAATGCAAGCATTACCATATTCTAGACAAAGCTTTAATACTCCTTCTTAAAACAGACTCGGTGATTCTGCAATAAGTCAGCCTTTTTAATATATGTTAATTTCTTAAACCTATTTCTGCAGAACCAGAACATCTATATGTGATAGGCGGCATGCACACCACTGACCTGAACTCCTGCACTACTTCTTCCCCTTCTGTTCTTTGCTGTCTCTACATAGCTATTCTATCCCACCATCACCTTCTACACTGTTATTTCCTGGACATAGTTTTTTTCCCCTAAACCATAGCTAGCCCCACTTTTCATTGTAATTACATTTACTACATTCACACTTAATACTGTCCTTCTTTCCTTAGGTGCTCACTGTACTAATATCTCCCATTTTAGTTGATTTAATAATTACTACCCTCCTTACATTAATACCATAGTCCAGTCTTCTAGAGCTATGCTTAGTTGTGTGTCTACCAGCTACTTCTCCACAGTAGCAGATTTCACTGCCTTACATGTCCTTCCCTTTAATACATTAGTAGCAGACTTTGTTCATATTTTCTTGCAAAGGTATAGTCTTGCTTTAACTTGCCAGTATTTACAGCTTCACTGATTGCTTTCTGCTGTCCGCTGCAGTCTGGTCCAGCCCACTCCATTTGCCCTCTCCATGCTCAGGTCACTCCATTAATCTATCCTGCCTCCAATTCCCTCCTGCCCCCACTACACTTAAACTTAACTCTAGCTAACCACTCCCTCCAGTTTACTCTCTAGCAATCAAATGCCAATACATGTTTTCCACACCCACATCTCACACTCAGTATAACTTCTTACTATAGTACAACCACGTACTTCCATCCTTCCTTCTTTCTATAGCCAATTATTTCCTACCAATCTCTGTACCTCACTATAATTTCCTACCAGTTTATAGATAACTCCTAATCTCTTCCACCTTACCTCCTCCCTAACATCGCTCTCCTATCACCCCTACTATAGCACTTCCTATTTTTTCTTCCTCCTATTACTCACAGTAATCCAATACCAGGCCCATATCTGCTTACTTCTAACAATTCTCTCCCTTCCCGCAACACACTATAACCTGTGCATTCTACTTTTGTCACTCCAGCCTACATCCACCTTTCCTATATAACCTTATCAATTTTACTCCTCTGTTCCACATCCCTTCATTCTCTTCCTATACAATGTCTACTTCTCCTTATCTCATACACCTAAAAATTATATCATTGCACACTATTAGCTTAAGCCTCCTTATACTTGTCAACCACCTAACATCATATCAAAATCTGCTACATAGCTTTTGCTCCTACCACACTGTAACTAATCCTCAGCCCCACTAAACTTTCCAGGCTAACTACAAAATTGCCTCCAACCTCTATAATGCAACTTATATGGGTTACTTCCCATACAAATGCATTCAACTCCATTCAAAATCTCAAACACTTCTCAGCTACAGAAAACTCCTAACTAAGCTCAGTAAAGCTCTATTATTCTTCACTTCACAACTAAAATGAAACAGAGATATCCTCCCTAATCCTGGCCCCAGAAATGCACAACAACAACCTATCCCCCTACCTCACTCCCCTGTTCTGGTGTTCATGCTTCTCCAAAACGCTCCAACCTCCTACTACTCAACATGAATCTAAGAAGTATAGCCAATAAGGTCTATAATCTTCAAGCCTGTCTATCCCAATACTCCCCCAATATCTCCGTACTTGCCAAAACCTGGATAAAACCTGAAACAAAGAACAATGAAATTCTCCCTCCAGGTTATAATATACATCAATGCACTAGAAATAACAAGTGTGGAGGTAGAATAGCCATAATGTATAAACAAAATTTAAAATGAGAACACTCTTGAATGTAGTAATCTTGAAATATTATTTACCAAACTCAAAGTCAACAGCAATAAAAATATAAAAATAATTGCCTGTTATATTCCTCCCAGCAACACTCCTAACACAATCAAGGAATTACTTCACTGGATATCTTTAACTTTCTCACAAGAAATCGTCATAATGGGCAACTTCAACAAGACTGGTACTCTTATAACTCTGATAATCCCACAAATTTCATCAAACTACATGGCTTTTCACAAGTAATTAAAATTGCAACAAGAACCGGCAAAGCAACCAAAAGGCAATCAATACTAGATTGGATTCTCACTAACAAACATTCTCTAGCCTTACAATCAGGTTGTCACCTCGGTACTATTAGTGATCCTCTCCTAACCTACTTTCTTAGACATCATCTCAGCTCCCCAGACAAACCTTCTTCCATCAAAGTCACAACAAAAGAACTTCAGTGCTGAAACATTTAATTCACTCTTACAACTCTGTGATTGGTCACGACTTTAAACTCTTCCCCTTGATACTGTCGTACACTGTTTTAACACCACCTTCCTTGATATACTAAATAGATTAGCTCCTTGTAGAACTACTAAAATAAAATCTAACTATGCACACCGGTTAACAAAAGACACTATGAATCTTCTCAAGCAAAGAGGCAAAACTTGGACAATCTGGCATTCTACCAAAAATTAACCTTGATCAATACAGACAACTTCGAAATAGAGCCAAGTCCCAAGTCAAACTAGACAAAAACACTATACTGTAACACAGCAACAGCACCACAACAATCCCAAAAAAAATTCTGGTCTGTCATAAATAAACTCTTTCAGCCCAGTCAAACATCCACCTCTACCCCCTTTTACCTCTAGCAACAGTGACAGCATGGTGGCACAATTCAACACTTTTTCACAAATTCCATTCAATCACTTTCCAAGTCTACTCTTAATACAGCTCCAGTTATCCTAAATATTTTCAATGAAACCAGCAGCACCTTTCCCTTTAAACCTATTCACACTTTCTCCATAAAAAAATTACATTCCATACATAAACCCACAACTCTTGCCACAGACAACCTACCTATGGAATTCCTAAAAATAACAGCTGATACTATTGCCTATCCTATCAATATTCTGATTACCCACTCTATCTCGGAACACTGTATTCTCCTAAGCTGGAAAATATCCTATATCATCCCTATGCATAAAGGTGGCAACTCTAATGAGTTCTCTAACTACAGACCCTTTGCTATCTTACCACTCCTTTCCAAAATAGTAGAAAAATGTATCCATATGCAACTTTTAAACTACCTATTATTGAACAACCTCCTGAGACACAGCACGGTTTCTGCCCTAACTATAGTGCCACATCTGCATTTGGCAGCTTTACTAACACCATAAACCTACATAGAAATAATGGGAAACTTGTATCCTCCATCTTTATGGACCTATCCAAAGCTTTTGATACTGTTTCCCATTAGAAATCTTTGGTGAACTTTCTACTCTAAAACTTAAGACACTCTTTTCTAGCCTGGTCCCATAGTTATTTATCTGGCCAACAGCAAGCTATCAAATGGCAAAAAGTACTCTCAGCTCTATTGCCTGTTGACATGGGGGTGCCCCAAGGTTCTATCCTAGGTCCTTTACTTTTTATTATTTTTACCAACTGACTCCATATATTCATTCCCCTAGCCTCCATCGTTCATTATGCATATGACCCTACTCTTATCTGCACTGCACCTTCCCTAAAACAACTGGTCACCATAACACAACAGTCCTTCCAAACTGTTGAGGCATATCTATTTGATTCACAGCTGATTCTGAACCCATCCAAAACTAAGCAGATAATCTTTCACACCAGAAAATCACAAGATTGCCCTAACCCCATTCCAAATACATTCCTCAAACAACACCATAATATCAGCTGTAACTCAAACTAAATTATTAGGTGTTATAATTAGCAATAATTTGAAATTTAACATACACCTATCCCAGTCCATCAAGAAGAAATATATTAAACTAGGTTCATTATGCAGAATCAAGCCTTTCCTGACTAACAACACTGGACAAGCAGTAGCAAAAACTCATCTTCTCTCCACCCTACTATATGCCCTTCCTATCTTCATCAACATAAGCAAACCTGATGTAGCCAAGCTTGAAACCTGCCATAATAAAAATAGCTGCATTCACTGCTAACTCCCCAAATAGGTCTCACCACTGCTCTGCCTTACATCAAATAAACTGGTTAGAACTACCTCATTACTTAACTTTCACTCTTCTCAGTCTCAATCACAGACTGGTACCCCAACCTGAAAAAAAATGCTCTTCAAATAAGGCTTCAGCCTTATACTAACACTCAACTACTTTTATCCTCAAACATCTTTATTATAGGTCTCCAAACTCAACAATAAAGCTGGGGACTGTCTCTGCTCTAACTACATCCCCAAATTATGGAATACTATTCCTCAGCCTATTATAGCTATTGCAGACCCAGTTCACTTCAAAAACTAAGAGTCTTCCTTAGTAACAACTGGTTCTGCCCATGTACCTGTTTTGGATAAATCCTTTCCCTTGTCTACCAGCTCATCATCTTCTCCTCTACAATTTCATGTCCACCATTTTTATGTCCACGGTGGTGCAGCGGTAGCATTGTTGCCTCATGGCAAGAGGTTCTCCCATTCAATTCTCGGCTGGAGCGCCTTCTGTGTGGAGTCTGCATGTCCTCCCCGCGGTCAAGTGGCATTCAAAAGACAGGCGTAGAATGGGTGTGCCTTCGTTGAAGGTTGGGCATCAAGCTGGCACCTTGGCACTGTAAAAATCTACTGCCAATCATTAGCGGACCGGAGTTCCACTGTGGTGACCCCTAACCAGGAAAAGCCAAAAGAAGAACAAACAACATATGTAACTTATTTCCTTACTTATCACTTTAGCTCCTACCACTCCTCCTCTAACAATTCAACCTTCTAACTTCTTTTCAAGTACTTACTTAACATTTCCTCCCTGCCCTCCCTATCTCCCCATTTTTCTTCCTTGTTCCTCAGCCCTCTTCTCTACTCACTTCTCCCCTCCCTAGCCTACTCTACTCGCCAGTTTACTTCTCTACAGTGTTACTTTCCCTAGTTATGTATTATACATTAGGGAGATCCTGCTGCTTAACTCTAACTCTACACTGTTGAAATATTGGGCTGGATTTATGAAAGCTTGCACGGAGTTGTAGAGTAGAGTAAGACGTCAGACAGCCAATATGTCTGCCGAGCAATCCAGCAACAGCAGGCAAGGGCGTGCATGACAGCTTCTAAAGCTACTCTTGCACGGACAGTATCATGGTATGCAAATTACCTCATTTGCTGCTGAAAGCTATGCAAATGAGGTAAATTTGCAATCCAGGAAACACTAACCTGTCCGTGGAAGAGTAGTGTTATTTGCAGAAATGTACTCCACTGGTAACGGAGTACTGTTCTGCAAATTGCTAAACGGAGCTATGACAGCTCCAAATAAAGGAAGCATCCAGTTAAGGAAGCATGCCAATGGCCAAATATAAGGCCACTGGCATTTTTAAATGTTTAAAATTATTAAAATCTAATTTTTCTTTTTCCCCTATCTCCGATGATTAAGCATAGCGCAGCGCCGCACAAACGTGCGGCACTTAAAAAAAACAATAAAATAATTTCAAAATAGCCAAAAATAGGCATTTTCACTAAAAAGCTTATCCTGCCATGCAGGTGAATGGCAGGCTGAAGACAACATGGCCTCTGAGTACTGGTTGCTAAGGGGGGGGGGGAGCTCAGTGTGAGAGATGTAACCAAGCATTAATAGGCAATTCTATGCAAATGAGGATAAGGATAGTGAATCCCAATTTTCCCCAGCATGTGAGCCATGTCCCAAGAGTGTAAGTGTAGGAGTAGGTGAGTAGTAGAGTAGAAGATAGGTGACATCATGAGGTGGCATGTCAGAAAGGCTGTATGCTTATTGTAGCACAGTGTCCAGTGTTTGCCCTGAGTTGCTCAGGATTGCAAAAGGTGTGTCAACGGTTGTCCTTTTTGAAAGCCAGAAACCAAAGGTGTACACCATGAAAATATCTGAGCTTTCTTGCAAACGAGCACACAGCGTGTGCGCCCATGTGTGTCTGTGCGCGCGCGTGTGCACGTATTTGTGCTTGTTTGCGTGGCGCGGCGCTGCCCCAAGCAGAAACAGAAAGGGAAAGGAAAGAAAAAAAGTAGTTGGAAGTTAACCAAGGAGAACTAGCAGAGCTGCCAGGTGAAATATATCAGAATCAGCCAATTACACAGGCAGCAGACTAGCCCAGCCCAGCACTTTAAACTCTGCAAACAGCATCCTTCCCTGTTTTTTCCCAAGAACTCTGCAACACTGCAGTATACAAAGAGGGAAAGCTTAAAAACTTTAAAGTCAGATAAAATGTTAAGGGCTGCTCTGGCTATCATAACCCAACATGTGCAAGATGCTGAGGGTGGTGATGTTGTGAATGCTGCTGAGCAACCCCACAGTGAGGAGAAGGAGACCCAGGGTAACCTATCAAGGGCTACATGAGCTGGAGATAGTAGAGCGCTATAGGGTGGACAGAGACCTCCTGCAGCAAATTGTTGAGCTGTGCCAGCCACGCCTCACACACAGAACCAACAGAGGGGAACCCATCCCAGTGGATACCAAGGTATGTGTTCGCCTAAGAATACTAGCTACAGGTACCTTCCAGAGACCAACTGGTGATATGATGGGGATTTCACAGGCATCAGCATCCAGGGTACTGCACCAGTTCCTGGATGCCATGTCAGCACATGTTGGTGAGCATGTATATTTCCCCAATTCCTGTGAGGCATTGGCCAGCAATATGCATCTTTTCCACCAAATAGCAGAATACCCTGAGGTAGTGGGTGCAATAGACTGCATGCACATACACATCAACGCACCACCCGGTGAGCGGGGTAGGGTCTACATCAACAGCAAGGTCTTCCCCTCCATCAACTGCCAGGTCATGTGTGATGCCCAGGGCATAATAATGAATGTGTGTGCTGGCTGCCCTGGAAGCTATCACGATTCCCACATCTAGCATCTGACGTAGCTGTACCAGAGATTTGCCAATGAGGACATCCCTGACGGTCACCTAGTAGGGGATGCTGGATACGCACTTGAGCTGTGGCTAATGACACCCATCAGAAATGCACACACACCTGAACAATGACTCCATAATGAGGCACACGTACAAACAAGAAACATTATTGAGCATATGTTTGGGATGGTCAAGTCATGGTTCCGGTGCCTTGACACATCTGGTGGAGCCTTGCAGTACTCACCAACTACATGTATCCAAATTGTCATGGTATGTGCCATGTTACACAATATGATCCTGCAAAAACAGCTGCAGTAGGAACAGCATGGGGCAGGTCCAAACAGCCCCCCACCATTGCCAAAGCCTGCACAGGCACAGCATGACTTGGAGGAGGAACAACCTGAGCCTGCCCCAGTAGGCAGAAGGAGGCATGCCCAGTATGCCCTGGCCTTGGCAAAGAGGCAATGCATAGCACATGCACTGACTCAGTAGGAACCCTGGAAATTACACCTCTCTCTGACTCACACATACAGTACAAGGGATGCCTAACCTGACACTACCTGTTTTCAAACATGTATAGGGAGTGTACTATGTGCATCCAACATAGGCAGCCCTGCAGCACCACCTGAGGCATGAGTGCCCTATTTTAAGCAATATAAAGCACTGCTAAGCACATTTTACCAGTATTGAGCATATTTAAATGCAATTGCATGTAGCTGCTCACCGCGCTAACAAGCGCAACATCGGGCAACGTTGAGCAATGTTGGGCAATGTTGGGCAAAGTCGGGCAGAGTTGAGCAAAGCCAGGTGAACACGCTCACACCTGCTTTACTGTTCCTTAAGCAGTCTGGTCTGCCCAGCAGGAAAATAAAAAGCAGTGACAGGGCTCGAACGCATAATACTGTGCACTATAGTCACAGTACTGAACCACTAAGCCATGACTGCATTTCACTGGCACAAACACAACTTAACTCACTGACACATACCAGTTGGGGGAGGGGGGTCACATAACTAACAGTCACAGTCAGCAGGACAAATGTAGACAAACGCAAACACAAACAAATGCTGTATCATGACCCCTGAAGAGGCATATGAGTAACCTCCCCCAGGCCTATCCAGACAGATAACAGCAGGCACGGCAGTGTGATGTGGGTTGGGTAGGCTATGAAGTCACAAACTAATATGCGTGTAATTGGAAGCTAAGGTCTGTAGTGCAGTGGTATGCCTCAAGCCAGTATGACAGGCAACAGTGCAGACTGAAGTGGAGTAGCTGACATAGCAGTGCAGGCCTAGCAAATGTGTATAAGTGTCAGGTGAACCCTTCATCCTATGTACACCCACAGTAACAATCAGGTGTGCCCTCCCGGGTAGAAATGTACAAATAATAGCTGTCCCCACTGTATGTAGAATGAGTCATGGAAGTCATGCAGGCACACTGTGCTTCCTGTCGATGTACAACACAAAGGTTCATAGGTTCATAGGTAGGTACTAGGCTATCTGCCCAAGGGCATTTATAAGCCTAGCCACAGTGTGTCGGCTTTCGCCACTCCATTGATTAATTAACTGATCCTCTGTCAAGCAGAGCCAATGAAGTGATCCCAGGGGTATATTGTCTGTTACCCATCCACTCGTCAAGATTTCTCTTTGAAGAGTGTTAGTGAGGGGCTCTGCCTGATGTAATTTGGAATTTTTTTCCAAAGCATGGGGAGTCTCTGTGACAGGAATCTATCCCTCCAGAATGCTCTATTTATTGTTGTCATGAGGTTTAGCTCATTAGAGTGCATGGCTCATAGTGACTTGGATTTCTTTAGGTGGAGCATGTCCATCAATTCTGAGTTGGACATGGCTTTGTAAATCAGGCAGAGATCACCTCTGAGTAAGCGATATGCCACTGAGTACAGCCGGAGTTTTTTCATTCAGGCTGCATAGGACATATGTTTGAGGCCAGTAATCCTCTTGGTGAGGTACTTTTGTGGTCTTTCCAGCTGTTGGAAGTGTCTTGTGAGGTACATCCCAAATGGGGCATTGTACTCTATGATGGGTCTAATGAGTGACGAGTAGAGGGGCACTATAACCTCTTTATTTCTAGATGCGAACCCTTTAGTAATTAGATGGGCCGCATAGAAGGATTTCCTAACTGCTTTGACAATATCATTGTCAAAGGAGAGATTCCTATCTACCTGGGTCCCCAGATCTCTTATTACCTCTTCTGTATTAAGGGGGCTGCCACCTATGTGGTAATTCGTGGGTGTTTTGTTTTTCCCAAATTGGATTACTATGCAGTATTTGGCATTTAACTTGAGGCCATAACTTTGACACCAGGTGTCCATCTCAGTAAGGCCCTTTTGGAGGATGTCCCTGTCAGCCAGAGAGTCAATTATGGCTCCCAGTTTGCAGTCATCGGTGAACTTGGTTAGCCATAGTCCTCCTGTGTTTGCCTGTACTTCTGAGACCTATATGCTGAACAGTAGGGGTCCCAGGACCAAGCCTTGCAGGACACCACTTGTGACTGGTTTAGAGTCGGACCTGGAGCCCACTATTCTTACCGTGTGAGCCCTGTCTGTAATCCAGTTGGCAACCCATCTCATGACGTAGGGGTTTATGTTCAGGCTGGTGAGTTTTTCTGTAATACCTGAGTGGGAAATGGTGTCAAAAGCCTTGGCGAGGTCAAGCTAGGCTGTGTGAACCACCTTTCCCTCATCTTTGGCCTTGGTGACTGTCTTGAAGAAGTCAACCAGGTTTAGTAGGCATGATCTGCCTTTAACAAAACCAAACAGGGTTGGGTCAAGTATCTGGTGGTTCCCAATGTCTTTGTTGTGCACCCTGAAGTTAAAGCCAACTTGATTTTCACACACATATAGTATATATCCTCATACTGGGCATGCTCACACACTTAAACAAATTTAGCAAATTTCAGTCAGCAACATACTGAAACGTCATACTGGGCTTGCTCATAGACAGGCCATGTCTGAGTACAGCAGTGGGCCACACATATCTGGCAGTTGCAGTTCTTACTCCAGGCACTTGTCACTATTCACCAATCCTGCCTTGTGCACACACTGATATTAAAACAGAACCATATAATATATTGGACACCTGTCATAATCAAACTATGTACTACAAGTACTTAAGTTGTTCAAAGAAAGTGAAAAACCAAAGAAGATCAATAATACTCTGATCTGTATAATCAAGAAACAATGAGCACTCCTAACATTATCCAAGCCATGGTTAAAGAGTCCATAGAGAACCATGAAGCTTTCTTTTGCTATGTCATGAATATCAATGTAAACTCATATATATTCTGAGTCAGTGCAAACTGTAAATGAATACATGTACATGACTAACATTGCCAACATCTTGTCAGACAGGTTCATACATATTTAACCTCTTCTCACTGACAAAAGGGCACATTATCATACCTGGAGATTGTGAAAACCCAGAAATCACATATACAATGGTTAAACAGTTCTTTCCAAACCTAAAAACACGGCGTGTATGGGATAACATGGTTTCCCTGGCTATGTGATATGTGAACTCCAAAACAAACAGACCCTGCACCTGAACAGTCTGTTGAGACTCACCATCTGTACAGATATGAAACTGTTGAATGGGTTACAGCAACGTTTGGCACACTCCACGAGTGTTGATGCACAACAGACCATGGGTACTATTGTCTTATAAGTCAAATAAGCCTGATGTGCAAGGCCATGGAGTCCATCATTATGGAACTCATAAACAGAGCTATTGAGAGCCTACAAACACCCAACCCTACCCATTTTGGTTTGGTCAGGGTCAGATCATGGTTCCTAAACCTGCCAGACAGTTTTCAAGGCAGTCACCCAGGACATGCATCAATGAAATGAGCTGCACACAGCTACATAGACCTTGAAAAGCCCTTTTCCAGCATCCCACACACGTCATATTCACAAAATCAACAACCTGTGCATAAACACGTATGTCATCTGATGGATTGCCAACTCGGGCACAGATAGATCCCAAAAGGTAAGAACTGTGGTCTCCTGTCCAAGCTGGTAACAACTGCTGTCCCCCACGGCTCAGTCCTGGGACCCCTCCTGTCTGGTGTATACTTCTCAGAAATACAGTCAAACACGAGGGCTATGTTTAGCAAGGTTTGTGGATGACTGCAAAAAGGTTGTCATAATCGATGTTTTGGGGCAACAGAGACATCCTTAAAAAGGGTCTCAGTCAGACAGATGTGGTGTCAAACTTATGGTCTTGAGCTACAGTCATACAAATACCACATAGGTGCCAACACCCTAAATATGGAGGTAATAATAAGGGATCTATGAACACATGTGGATAGTCATCACTACTTCCAGAAACACATTCACAAAGTGGTTCGAAAATCATGCTATATGTTCCCTCAAACTGCCAAGGTCTTTGCATGTAGGTCAAAGGAGGTTCCCTCTACTTAACAGTCATCAGACCCGTCATAGAGTACCACAACACGCTTACGATGAATCTGACTAGGTACCTTCAACAGCTGAAAAGTCCACTGATGTACCTCAACAAGAGCATTACTGGCCTCAGACAGTTGCCCCATGCAACAAGGCTTAATTTAACTCAATCTGTACTATGTTGCATACTGTCTACTCAGGTGATCTCTGCCCAACAGACAGGTCCATGTCCAATGCAGAATGGATGTACATGTGGTATCTGAAGTAACCCTAAGCTCACTGTACTACATCCTCTAGGGATATCATCATCACAACAATAAATAGAACATGTTGGAGGGATACATTAATAACTCCCAGACTTCCCTTTCTTTGGAACAGGCTCCCTCCCAACCTACATTAAGCTGAGTCCCTCACTGACACTCTTCCAGAGGAGCCTTGATGAGTGTATGTGAAACTGAACTGTCACACCATGGATCACTTCATCATCTCTACTACACAGAGGCCTAGGGAACTAACTCCAAGGGTGGTGATAGCTGCACACTCTGGCCATACTAATATATGCCTTCAGGTAGATAGCTTATTACCTATGTACCTATATATATATATATATATATATATATATATATATATATATATATATATATATATATATATATATATATATATAGAGAGAGAGAGAGAGAGATATGTGTGTAGGGGGAACACAGTATAATAAGCCAAAGATGGATGGGCAGAGGTGTGTGTAAGAGGGTGACCATGACAGGGAGCCATCCAGGACTGTCCCACCCAGCACACATCCCAATGGCACAAATGACATGAGGTGCACATCTCACCCAGTGTACATAACAGCCACCAGTATCTGTAAGCATTACAGTGTATGTGGTCCATGTGCCTGCTGTACAACATGACGGTACAATGAAGTACATATCTACTATCTGTAGACATGTACCTGTCACATAGTCTACTACATACCTATGAACCTATCTTCAATAAGGCATATGCTAGCCTAGGAAAGTTGTGCAGCTTTCACCGCCCCATTGGGTAGTCTCCCAAGCCCTCATTCTAATAGTTTGTACTCTAAGCCCCTTTCTAGTGGGGCTGCTGATGTGGTGCCTGGCGTGAATTGTCTGTTTCCCATCCACTCATCAAGGTTCTCATTGAAGAGTGTCAGCGAGGGTCTCTGGCTGATGTACATTGGGACTCTGTTCCACAGTACGGCAAGTGTCTGGGATGGTACTCTATCCCACCAGCATGTTGTATTCATTGTTGTGATGAGGTTCATCTAGCTGGAGTGTGTAGGGCAACTCATTTTTGTTATCTGTAGATGAAGCATGCTCAGCAGTTATGTTTTGGACATGGCTCTGTGTGTTAGGCAGAGTGTGCCTCTGAGTAGGCGGTATGCAACGAAGAACAGATTTAGTTTTACCAGTTGTGTTGCTTAACACAACTGTTTGAGGCCAGTAATCCTCTTGGTGAGGTACCTCTGTGGTCTCTACAGCTGCTGGATATGCGTAGTCGAGTACATCCAAAATGGTGCATTGTACTCAATGATGGGTTTGATGACTTAAGAGTAGAGGGCCACCACTATCTCTTCGGATCCTGATGCAAACCCTTTGTTGATTAGGTGGGCCACATAGGATTTCCCAATCACTTTGGCAACATGGTTGTCAAAGGAAAGATGACTATCTACTTGTGTCCCCAGATCCCTTATTACCTTGTCAGTTTTAAGGGGGTAACACCTATGTGGTAGTTTGTGTGTACTTTGTTTTCACCAAAGGGGATCACTATGCATTCCTCCACATTGAGCTTGAGGCCATGATTCTGACACCATACATCTGTCTCATAGATTCCCTTCTGGAGAATATTTGTGTCATCTGGGGAATCTATTATGGTAAACACTTTACAGTTCCCAGCAAACATTGTCAACCACAACCCTCCTGTGTTGGCATGTACATTTGAGAAGTCTATACCAAACAGGAGGGACCCCAGGACTGAACCCTGGGGGCCACCAGTTGTTACTGGTGTAGAGTCTGACATGTAGCCAGCAACTCTTAGTTTGTGGAATCTATCTGTGAGCCAGTTTGCAATCCATCTTGTGATGTATGGATTCATGCCCAGGTTGGTGAGTTCATCTATGACACCTGACTGGGGAATGGTGTCAAAAGCTGTAAGGAGGTATAGGTAGGCTGTGTTGGGCTCATTTCAATCATCTGTAGCCTGGGTAATGGTCGCAAAGAAATCCACCCAGTTCAGGAGGAGTGATCTGTATATGTTGACGCCAAACTGGGCGTGCTCAACTGTGTGAAGGTTCACAATCTCTTTATTGTTGACTTCCATTATGATTGGCTCCATTGCTTTAAAGAGCAGACTTGTCAGGCTCATAGAGCATGAATGCCAAGGGTCTTTTGTGGCCCCACCCCTGTGGAGTGTGAAGAACGTTGCTGTGCAACATTCAATGGGTACATATCCTGTACAGAGCATGTAGAGAGAGGTGTAGGTATCCTTGATGAATATGGATACATCCCCACCCTATGTGCTATGATCCAGGTCCTGATGCTGGAAGGTATGGAATGAGTAGTATCCTGGTAGTGCTGGTGTGCTCTCTGGAGCCTTGAACTAGGTTTCTGTTACTGCACAGATATCAATATTCTCCATACTGAGATGTGCCTCAAGTGTGTGCATCTGGAGGCTGAGACTTCTGGCAATGAGTAACATTTAGCTAACTTTGTGGTTATTTGTGTTGGTTATGGGGTTTGGTTTGTACTGAGTGACAGGTGTTCCACACCTGAAGTCAACGGCTCATTGGTCTCATCTGACCATAAGCTAATTATCCTGCATATCCACATTCTGGACCCCCCCTCCCCCCCATTAAGGAAACCATGTTAAAAAATGTCTCCAAAGCCAACGTCATGCTTCTTAAGACAGAAGTGCTGAACTTCAGGACACCCATGCAGATGGGCAATACTGTTAAGACTACTGAGTCCTTCACAATTGCACTTTATAAGCACTTACATGAGTGTATGCATCATGCTATCCCAAACAGAACCAAGATGCTATCCTCCAAGAAAAGGAAGCCAATCTGGTGGTCCCCTTCCATAAACAAACTGCACAACAGAAGGAAGAAACTGTTGCAAAAGAGGGTAAAATCCCATGAGTGGAGGAGCTCCCCTGGTCAGCCTCAGAAAGAAGCTGCAATCCCTGATAAAATCCTCCAAAGCTAGTTACGAAAACAAAGTCGACACTGATTCTAAAGACAACCACAAAGCATTCTATAGCTATGCCAAGAATCTCAATGGCAACATTCAGATCTGCTCTGAGTTACAGTACAATGGCACTAAATATACAGACCCAACTAATATTGCCAACAGCCTGGCAGATAGGATCAGTGCTAACTTTACCCCACTCTCACCCATGAAAGAGCATATCTCTATACCGGATGAATGCAAAGTTGCTGTCATTATGGCTGCACAGGTGAAAAACACTCTCCAAAGCCAGGAAAACAGCATCCATGGGACCAGATTACATCCCAGGCTGCGTTCTACATGAACCACAGAACGAACTGGCACCACACCTACATACCATGTTCAATCACAGCCTCACCTCAGGCTTTGTGCCTGCTGAATGGTGCATAGCGATGGTTATCCCACTACACAAGGGGGGAGCCACCACAGACCCCAGGAACTAGTGCCCCATTAGCCTGATGAGCCTGGTCTGCAAGGCCATGGAATGTATCATCATGGACCTTATAAACAAAGACATTGGTAATCTCCAAACTCTAGACCACAACCATTTTGTGTTTGTAAAAGGCAGATCATGTCTCCTAAACCTGATAGACTTCTTTGAAGCAGTCACCAAAGCCGTAGGCAAGGGTAAGGTGGTTCACACAGCCTATCTAGATCTTGCCATGGCTTTCAACACCCCCACTCTGGAATTATGGATAAACCCACTAAACTAGGTATAAATCCCTATGTCACAAGATGGGTTGCCAACTGGCTGACTGACACAACCCACACTGTGAAAGTAGCAGACTCCAAGTCTGACTTTGGACCAGTGACAAGTGGAGTGCCACAGGGTTCAGTCCTGGGTCCTGTCCTGTTTCGTAGCTACTTCCCTAAAGTACAGGTTAACATGGAAAGTCTCTGGCTAATGAAGTTCCCAGATGACTGCAAACTAGCAGCCATAATCCAAAATATTAACGATGTGGACATCCTACAAAAGGGTCTCACTGAGACAGATGCCTGGTGTCAAAGCCATTGCCTCAAGCTCAATGCCAAAAAGTTCATTGTCATCCACTTTGGTAAAAACACTGTACCCATGAACTACAACATAGGTGGTAGTATACTTAACACCAAAAGTGTGATAAGATACCTTGGGACACAGGTGGACAGTAGACTCTCCTTTGAAAATCACATTGCCACAGTAGTCAGAAAATCATTCTATGGGGCAGATCTCATCACAAAAGGTGTCTCATGCAGAATAAAAGAGGTCATTGTTCTCCTCTACTCATCACTCATTAGATCCATTATAGAGTACAATGCCCCTTTTGCTATGTACCTCACAAGACATCTACAACAACTGGAAAGCCTGCAGAAATAGCTCACAAAGAGGATTAGTGGCCTCAAATAATTGCCATACACAAACCATCTCAAAACACTACAGCTTTACTCTCTCACATATCGCCTACTCAGAGGTGATCTCTGCCTAACATACAAAGCTATGTCAAACACAGAGCTGTTGGACATGCTCCACTTAAAAAAAATCCCAATCCCTCCAAGCGTCAGCCCCAAAACCCAGACTGAAATACTAAAGGAGGGGGTGTATCCATTTTCATAAAGGATACCCACACCTTCAGGTTAGTGGCACAGCACAAGGCCTTGGAGACCATGCAAGTGCAACTAACACTGGGCAAAGCTGCTTATCAGATCGCAGCCTGCTATAGATCACATACTTTGTCTCAGGACCCTCACTCAGTATTCCTGAGAACACTGGGAAATATAAAGATCCTACCAAACACCATGCTATGAGGAGATTTCAACTACACAAACATTGAAGGGGAGAATTACTTGAGTACAAAGTCCTTTGCCCAATGCTTCCTAGAGATTATAAACTCAAACGGCCTGGAACAGCTGGTCACCATGCCCACTAGAGGTGACAACATACTGGACCTGATCATCACCAACATGGGAGATCAGTGTTCCACACCAGAGGTAAACCCCTCACTGGTAATATCAGATCATGAAGTAATCACACTGGACATCCGCTCCCCCCCCCCCGTCAACAAAGCCACTGTGAAAAACTTTTCAAAAGCAAACTTCACACTTCTCAAGTCCGAAGTGGAAAGTTTCAAAGCACCCTTGCTACATGATAATGCTATCCAATTTGCAGAATCCTTTACAAGTGCATTCTATGAGCATCTACAAGGATGCTTTGATCGAGCCATCCCAATTAAAACCAAGACTCACTCCTCCAAAAAGAAGAAACCAATCTGGTGGTCCTTGCCCAGAAATAAACTATACAACAGAAGGAGGAAACTAACACATGATAGAGCAAAATTCCAAAAAGGAAAGGCATCACTGATCATTATTAGCAAGAAACTACGATCACTCATAAAATAATCCAAGTCCAGTTTCTAAAGAAAAATTGCCAAGGAATCTAAAGATAACTACAAAGCCTTCTTTAGCTATATCAAACATTTAGGTGGCAACTCTCAGATATGATTTCAGCTACTGCAAAATGGCAAAAAAATACACTGAACCAACTGACATTGCCAACGTCCTGGTGGACAAGTTCAGTGCAAACTTCACCCCTCCTCACCCCCAAAAGGGCCCGTGTCCATCCCAGAAGAATGCAGAGCCCACCCCAGACTTCATGGACATGCAGGTAAAAACAGCCCTCTCCAAAGCTAAGAACACAGCGTCAATGGGACTGGATAGTGTCCCAGGCTGCATCTTACATGAGCTCCAAAAGGAACTAAACCCTCACCTGCATTCACTGTTCAGACTCAACCTTACCACAGGCTGTGTAGCCAAAGAATGGTGTACAGCAACAGTCATCCCACTCCACAAAGGTTGTGCCACAACAGAACCTGGGAACTATCACCCTATAAGCCTGACAAGCCTGGTCTGCAAAGCTATGGAGCGAATTATTATGGAACTCATAAACAGAGACATTAGGAACCTCCAGATACTGGACAGTACCCAATTTGGCTTTGTTAAAGGCAGCTCCTGCTTCCTAAACCTGGTTGACTTCTTTGAAACAGTTACCAAGGCCATAGATAAGGGGAAGGTAGTCCACACAGCCTACCTGGACATCACTAAGGCCTTTGACACCATTCCCCACTCTGGCATCATAGACAAGCTTACCAGCTTGAGCATTAACCCCTATGTCATGAGATGGGTGGCCAACTGGCTCATGGATAGAACACACATGGTCAGAGTTGCAGGTGCCATGTCCGACTCTAAACCAGTCGCAAGTGGCATCCCACAGGTCTCGGTCCTGGGACCCCTCCTGTTCAGTATATATGTCTCTGAGGTACAGGCAAGCATGGGAGGACTATGGCTGACCAAGTTCCCAAATGACTGTAAACTGGGGGCCATAATCGACTCTCTGGCTGACACAGACATCCTCTAGAAAGGTCTTAAAGAGACAGATACCTGGTGTCAAAACTATGGCCTCAAGCTGAATGGCAAAAAAATGCATAGTCATTCCCTTTGGAAAATCAAAGTGCCCAAAAATTACCACATAGGTGGTAATCCACTATGTACGAAAAATGTAATTGGGGACCTGGGGACCCAGGTAGATAGTAACCTCTCTTTTGATAGTCACATTGGCAAAGTGGTCAGTTATTCTTTCCATGTAGCCCACCTAATCACGAAAGCGTTCACCTCTAGATCAAGAGAGGTCTCTTAGTGCCACATGCTCCAGTGAATTAAACCTCAGCAAAATAATAAACAGGATGTGCTGGAGGGATAGATTCCTGTCCCAGAGACTTCCCTCACTCTAGAATAGAGTCCTAGCTGATGTTAGGCAGAGCCCCTTGCAGACTCTCTTCAAGAGGAATCTTGAGGAGTGGATGGTAAATTGTAAATTTACCCCTGGGATCACTTCAGTGGCCCTGCTAGACAGAGGCCCAGGAAACTAATTTAAAAGGGAGGCGAAAGCCAACACATTCTGGCTAGGCTTATAAATGCCCTTGGGCCGATAGCCTAGTACCTACCTATGAACCTATGAACCTACACACTCTAGGGACCTAAACCTTGTCACCACAATAAACAAAACATGCCGGAGGGATAGATTCCTGTCCCACAGACTTCACATACTCCAGAGTAAACTACCTATCTATATCAAACAAAGCTCCTCATTAGCACTCTTCAAGGAAAATCTTGATTATTGGATGGGAAATAGGAAATTCACCCTGGGGATCACTTCTGTGACTCTGCATGACAGTGGCACAGGAAAATAAATTTCTTGGGTGGCAAAGGCCAGGGTACCTTTTTGGCTGGCCTTGTATAGGCCCCAGGGCCGATAGACTAGTACCTACCTATGAACCTATGAACCTTTGAGCCTTGCCTAAAAAGGTAATATGGGGACAGCACAAGCCTTGGCCAGTATTCAGAAGCATAGGAGCGACAGGTGCAAACCATCTGTAGTGAATCAACAAGGCTTGTCTATCATGTCATCACAGGCAGACAGAGACTGGATCCCCTTTGAATGACACCAGAAGCTCAGCCAATTGTTGAAGTTTATCATCTTTCTGTTATATTGCAGTATCATGTAGGTGAAGGTAAGATGCTACTCAAGGTTTGACCCTGTGTGTGCCAGCATGTGGTGCATCAACCCATATATGATATGGTCATGGCCTATGCATGCAATACACTCACAATACACCTAGTATGATAAGCCTGCTGAGGTTAGTAAGATTGAAAAAAAAACCTTTGTGCAAACTGTCAGCAAGTAATGTCTGTATTGCACACTGTAACTCCATATTGCTTGCTGAAGTGTAAATACGTACTTAGTTTGGATTAAGAACACCGCACTTGCCAACTGTGTGTGTGTATACCCTGGGGAGAAGCAACCTTTTTGGAGACTACTCAAACACCTTAAAAGTGGTATACTTATCTTTGTCAAGTCCGATGATGTCTCCATCCTACAAATATACCTGTGGAAAGATGCACTTGCAGTAATGTGTATAGCATGTTGTGTAAATGCACACTGCTCTAGTATCAAAATGTAGTTAGGCAGGGGCTTGAATCCTGCAGTTGCCAACTGTGTGTGTCTTCTTGGGGAGATGCAACCATTTTAGAGACTACTCAAACACCTTAAAAGTGTTATACTTATCTTTGTCAAGTCCGAAGATGTCACCATCCTACGAATATACCTGTGGAAGAGTGAAATCACACTAATGTGTATAGCGCATTGTCCAAATGCGTACTGCTCTCGTATCATAATATAGTTAGATAGGGGTTTGAATCCTGCACTTACCAACTATGTGAGCATCAGCCTTTCTGGAGACTACTCAAACACCTTAAAAGTGGTATACTCCTGTTCGTCAAGTCCGATGATGTCACCATCCTACAAATATACCTCTGGAAAGATGAAATCCCAGTAATGTGTATAGAGTGTTGTATAAATGCATACTGTTCTAGTATCATAATGTAATTAGGTAGGGGTTTGAATCCTACACTTGTCAACTGTGTATGTGTGTCTCCCTGGGGAAAAGCAACCTTTTTGGAGACTACTCAAACACCTTAAAAGTGGTATACTCATCTTTGTTAAGTCCGATGATGTCACCATTCTACAAATATACCTGTGGAAAGATGAAGTCCCAGTAATGGGTATAGTGCGTCGTGTAAATTCATACTGCTCTAGTATCATAACATAGTTAGATAGGGGTTTGAATCCTACACTTGCTAACTGTGTGTGTCTTTCCCTGGGGAAGAGCAACCTTTTTGGAGACTACTCAAACATCATAAAAGTGGTATACTCATCTTTGTCAAGTCCAATGATGTCACCATCCTACAAATATACCTGTGGAAAGGTGAAATCCCAGTAATGTGTATAGTGTGTCATGTAAATGTGTACTGCTTTAGTATCATAATGTAATTAGGAAAGAGTTTGAATCTCGCACTTGCTGAATGTGTGTGTGTGCCTGTGCTCCAAGTGTGTGATACCTTGGCCAATGTGGAGTGGGTTTTGATTTTTATAGTGTATGACATATCACAATGACAACTGTATGTGCATTACACATGTAAGGTAGCTGTGGGGCAAATCCATATACATACATGTGACCTCAGGTATTTCATAGGTGGGTACTGTGCTTTCCCCATGAACGCATGTGTTATCTTTGCCAGAGCATGCTGGTGCTTTCCAGACCTTAGGTCACTTCTGTATGCTTGTGACAAGCTTAGTCACTGCAGTGATCCCTGGGCTATGGCTTCCGTTTCACATCCACTCATCACGGTTTCTATTGAAGAGTGTGAGTGAGGCTTTATGCTTGAGGTATATTTGAAACCTCTTCCAAAGCAAGCAAAGCCTGGCAAAGATGACTAATCATTATAGGAGTGCAACAACCTCTGGATCTGCATGCAAACCCTTTATTGCTTATGTGCTCCACAGAGGGATTTCCAAAACCCTTTGGTAATGTGATTATCAATGGAGAGATGACTTAACACATGACTCTATGTATACATTAGTACCTGTTCCACATTTTGGGGGCTACTACCTATGTGGTACTCTGGGGATACTTTGTTTTCTAAAAGTGGATAACTATGCTTTCTTAGGCATATAGCTTTACAGGATGAGTTTGACACCAGGTATCTATCTGTATGATACCCTTTTGGAGGATGTGTGTGTCATCTGGAGAGTAAAGTATAGACCACAGTATGCATTTTCATCAGAAGTGGGCAGACATATCCCTACTGTGTTTGCTTGTACCTAAGAAAGCTATACGCCAAACAGGAGTGGTCCCAGGACTGAGTGCAGGTGAATACCACTTGTTACTGGCATAGAATAGTACATGGAGGCTGCAAATGTTACTGTGTGTCCTACATCTGTGCGTCAGTTGTCAAGCCATCATCTAACAATCATTTATGGTCAGTCTGTTGAGGTTATGTCTAATACCAGTATGTGGGATGGGTATGATTTGCTGGTGAGCTATAGCTTGTCTGTGTTGACCTCCCCATCCTCACCTATAGCCTTGTTGACTGGCTTGAAGTCTACTAGGTGTAGGAGCCATGATCTGGACTTTAGAGAACCTAAGTGGGTATGGTGCAGTGTTTGCAGGTTCATAATGTCTCTGTTAATGAGTTCCATAATATGTGCTCCATAGCCTTCCAGATAGCATTGGTCTGTCTTATAGGGTGAGAGTTTCCAGGACCTGTTGTAGTTCTACCCTTAATTAATTTATGTTAACATTTGCACTGGGTGTGACGAGGGTGGACAGGTTTACGAATAAGTATATTAGAGGGTCCGGCAAGGTTTGAAGGTTAGTAGACCATGCCAGATAGGCAGGATTAAGATGGTTTGTACATGTGCTGAGGAGGGATGCAGAGTATATTGTGAAATAGATGGTATGGATGAAGCCGCCAGGTAACAGGAAAAGAGGAATGCCTAAGATGAGGTTTATGGCTGTGGTGAGAGAGGACATGCAGGTGGATGGTGTGAAAGTGCAAGATGCAGAGGGCAGGAAGACATGGAAACAGATGATGTACTGTGGCGACCCCAATGGGAACATCCAAAAGGAGAAGAAGATATTGTAGCTCAATGCTTGTGGACTGTGAACACCAATACCGTACGTCATTCCACATGTATGCTCCATCTGGACAGAGTGTTTAGGTGAGTGGTGGCTTCATATGTCAGCTTGTGTATGACATAGCCAGGGACACTGTCCAGTCCCATTGCCACTGTGGTGTGGACCTTGTTAAAGAGATGTTTTAACTAGAGTGTCTGTGAATCATCAGGTATTACGTTCTGCAGGTCTGGAAATGTGGCCCTTGTATAGCGACAGGGTGGTGAAATCCGCATTCAAACTGTCTGACAAGGAATTGGTAATGTCAGTCAGACAAGTGTACTTTGTGACCATTTACATTAACTGTGACCCAATCTGAGATTTCCCCTGTAGATTATGAACAACAGTAAAGACAGATTTAGTGTTGTCTTTGAAATCGTTGCCATTTTGTATTTTGAAGCTTGCCTTGTATGTTTATTGAGGGATTGAATTTTCCCAATGATACTGACCAGAGAGGTTATCCCTTCTTGGTGTGTAACTCTTTTTTGGTATAACATCTCACCTTCTATTATATATTTAGTTTCTGGCAGGGGTTCATGAAACTAATGCACTTTTACTGTATACGTGAGAATTTCTTGTGTTTGTGATTGCACAGTTCATGCAACCCTGTAGGAGAACAGTGTGCATTAGTAGAGGATTATGCAGCTGGGACACTGTTAACCTTAGTAATGCAAACCAATGACAGATAGGAATAACAGCATCACCCACAGCACAGTATCAACCCGTGTCATACACACACATGCGTACTCAAGTTCCAAAACGTGTATAGTATAATGCATACTGGCCACCAATAGAAACTATGGAGTGTTAACACTGGCCAATACAGGGCATGTCACCCTGCCCATGTGTCCAATATGCATGTACATGCAGACAGCGCACCTCCACCTTGTTCACAAATGTACACCTGCAAACCTGTGCTGCACACACCCCACACTTACTGTCCACTGTATAACACATGCTGACACAACTATACACATTAGCCAAGTGGCACATAGGCAAACAAAATGCAATTAGAATAAACACTGGTGGAAGTAATACAACATTGCTAATTACAACTTTAATGCATCATGCCTGCTCAGCTACACCTTCAAGGATATCATTACACTTTACTGCTGACAACATGCTACACATTCAACCATTGCTATACTTTATCAAAGTCAACCCTGTGCATCAGCACCATGTTAGCCTGTTCCTGCATCAGTGTTACAGATGACAGGAGGTGGCACAAGTTTCATCTTATGCACAGGGTGTGTTGTTGGTTTGCCAGAGGCCTACACTGAGCCATACAATCGACATGTGTGTGTGAGTGTGTGTGAGGGCTATAAGTACTGTTATGGGCCAATGTTGATGTAATGTGTGTGGGTATGTGTTTTCCCTAGGTTTCTGGTTTATGTGTGTGTGACTGCATGCACACAGTTCTACCATGTGGCTGCCATATACGGGGATATGTGGGATAGCTACAAACTGTACCTGGCAGGCTTTACAGATCACCATCTCTGGCCACGGATACAGAACCTGTGCCTGGCAGGGATGCTACAGACAGTATCAGGTACTAATTTAGACTGGGTACTATCCTCCGAGGTTGACATATGTCCACTGGATCCAGGTCCCTGCTGGGACTGGCCAGAGCCACATGCACGTGGTCTTCTAGGACGGTCTATGGACATTCCCCCCAACATTGCTGGGGCTGGTACTGGCACTACAGGAGTGGTTGTGACTTGCTGGACATCCACTGTGACCTACAGCTGCTGATGTTGCTGGCATATGTCTACATCAAAGTCTCAACCATCCTGCACTGTCCTGACACATGGACATGACATTGTGTAGGACATCCAATGTCTCTCCCCAACGTCTATCAATGACCTCAGTGTAATTATGTATGGCACCTGCTAGGTCATGGATACTGTCATTTACAGAGGTGTTATGAGCCCTCTGTGCCCTTAGTCTCTGTCTGGTGTACCGCTCCATTCGTGCCTGTGCCTCCATGACAGCCTGGAACATGCGTGTGATTGAAAGAGTTGTGGCACGTCTGCCAGGGGCATGATGACCAGCAGTGCTCTGACGAGAACCCCTGGACATCTGCCTATGTGGTACCATTCAAGACATCTGGCTATGGCTGCTGTGTCCTGATGCATGTGACATAGATACCACACTGTCCTGGCCAGTGCCAACCGTACACTGTCCCTCAGCTAAGGGCAATGGTGATGATGGATGTACAGTCAGTATGACTGTGTGCATGGATGGGGTGGAGACTTGTGTACTGACAATTGGTGGCCCAACAACAGACCCTGACAAACCTGCCTGTGCCTCAACACACCTATCCTCATGATCACTGTCGGTCTCAGTGACATCAGGTTCCCTGCTGTACTGAACCAGCCCCATCTCAGCACCTGTGAGAGGAAAACAGGAAACACACTTTAAGACCCGAACATGATGTCAGACCACATGCACACATGCACATGCACGTGCATGCACGTGCACATGCACACATGCACACATGCACATATGCGCACATGCACACATGCACATGCACACATACACATGCACACATGCACATGCACACATGCCCGCGTGCACACACACAAATACACTCCTCCCTAAAGCAGACACACACACACAACACCAGCAATCTCAGAACATACACAATAGCAGGTGATGGTGGGGTACAGTATCACAAGCAAAACAGTCATATCACACATGTCAGCATACAGGACATGTGCTGCTCAACAGCATGCAGTGCAAGTGTAGACAGTCCTTGTTACTAACAATATACATGGCTTTGATGCATGTGTTTTATTATTAGGTGATTGGCCTCCCCCTGGAACGCAATGCATTCACGGACACAACATTGCTGTGCAAGTATTCAAAACTCTGTAATGTACTGTGCACCATAACTCGCAGGTCTACATACCATGGCTGGATGTGTATCTGTGTGTCAGATAGGTATCCAATGTTGATTACCTCTGTTTATTTAGCAAATAACTCTGGAAACATTTTTAGCACATGCATGATGAGTATTCATGCAACATCATCAGTGGTGCATGTATAATTGATGGAATACCATTCGTCCACATACCCAATGTACAGTAGTTATGGTGAGTGTAGATCATATTGTGGATATGCCAGTATCATCCATGACATGGCATGCTAAAGCACAACTGCATTTTTAAACATCACACATACCCAATGTGTGTCATATGACCTAGCCACTCAATAGCATCACAAGACATATATGTATCAGTTGTGCAAATGGTGATTGGTATACATATTGTTTAGAGGTGCATATGTTTGCACACACATAACATCAAGGTGTATAGCAATGAAAGCTATGTGTAGTACTGTGGTTACAATAACTGGATGGGGTATAGTACCATAGGCCATCATCATGAAGCATCATGTGGTCATGCAAGGCTTCAAATGGTTTCCAAACCAGCACTAATCATGCTGTACCAGAAATGTACTACCTTGGCTACATTCACCATTTCACAACCAGTTGTTACATGGGTTTGTAAGGTGGCCAATAAGGAGCATTCCCTGACATGAATGTGTAGTGTGTTGCAGAGTGTTTAAATGCCCCATGATAGGCCTCTACCCCTCAGGTATATTATGTGTAATGTGTTGATGAGATTTTGGATACTGGAGTGTGTCTTTACAGAGGGTTTGTGAATCCTTTATGTGTAGCATGTTAAAATTCTCTGTGTATGACATAGTTGTGTATGTTATGTGCATGTTGAGTATCAAATTTGCCTATCCAATTGTCACTACAGTGTAGCCACATTTGTTTGAGATGATCTGGGTATTGCATGTGTTTGAGGCAGCTAATCATATTAGTGGTATGTGCATGGTCTTACACCAAACATGCACAGCATGCATTATGGGTAGGTGTGTTACATGTGTACATGGCCTACACCTTAACTATGACATGCACTTTTTATTTACAATAATAAATGTAGAACACACTCACCAGCATCTGTCCGCTGCCTTGATGTCTCCCCAGAGGGACCTACATAGAGATGAGACAGTTTGTCAGTGGCCACAACTGTGACATTGCTACTGTGTGTTTGCAATCTTACAGTAGAACAACAGTTTACATTCACATGCCTACAGATTATGTTCCAAATGATCAGTATTGCACAACAACAGGCTCCACATATTCTAACTACACACTCCACATCTCACATATGCATGATCTACCAATACAGATAACAGTAGTCTACAGATATCCCATGTTACCTGCATGCTCCATGTGTGGTTGCTGGGTGGCTCCAACCTCCATCATGGTGTATGTCTGCTGCTGTTGTTGTTGGGCAGGTGCCATGAGGCTCAGGAGCAGCTCCTCTACTCTGGTGAGGGGGGTGGATATTAACACCACCACCTGTTGCAAGCTGTTGTCTCCACATATCAGAAGCATGTTGACGGACATGTCTGAGTAGATCACTGCAGTGGTGGCGTACCTGCTCATATGTCCGGTTATGCAGGCCTACCTCATTGACCAACTGGACAACATCTTGCCACATTGCAGTATGCTCCTGCTGGTTCTGGCTGGTTCGTGAGAACATTAGACTGTAGTGCTGAATCATACATCTAGTAATGATCTCATCTTCAGCACTACTATAGCTGATTTCTGTGATGTGCCATGATCCCTGGAAGACATACAGAAAAAATTTGTCTGAGCAAGTCATATGGCACATTTATCATTATACAGTACGGATATCACTGAACTGCCATATATAGCAACCTATTAGCTAACTAAGAGTGAAACACTTTAACTACCACTTATCACTGCTCACCCCACAACTGCTTGAAAGTGACTGGCTCACTCTATCTACCATGTTCTACACAGCAACAAAATAAAATCATTATATAAGACTATACAAGAGTACCTGGCACACTGTATGCAAACACAATGCACCACCTAGCCACAGCAGATATACATCAAGCTGATGTGTAAAGAAATATGTCATCCATCACAATGAGTGTAAGGTCCAGTAAATGTATTACTATTATACCACACAACTTGTTAATGCCAAACCCGTGGCCAAAATATGTGCAAAATTAGGAATATAGGTCACATGCTGCTGTAGTCCACTATAAATGTTGCTAGATATGCAGTTATATGTTTTACCATACATATGACAGAAGACATGTTACAGACATACCCACACACACATCAGTCATAATCATACCTCTCAACCTCTAAGCACAAGAAACCTGGACAAAGCCCAAAAAAATGGGGGGACAAAGACCCCAAATTAGGGACATATTTTAAATATTGCTCTTATAAACTTAGACGGTTGCTAGAATAACAGGATTTCTTTTAGCATACATTTTCTGAAGGATTTAAAGTCTGAAACTCTAATGTTCATAGGTTCATAGATTCATAGGTTCATACTAGGCTATCCGCCCTAGGGCATTTATAAGCCTAGCCAGAGCTTGTTTGGCTTTCGCCACCCATTTTAAATTAATTTTGCTATGCCCTTTTTCGAGTTTAGTATACAGTGCCTCTGTCTAACAGTGACACAGAAGTGATAACCGGGGTAAACCTATGATCTCCCATCCACTCATCAAGATTCCTCTTGAAGAGAGTCAATGATGGGCTCTGCCTAACCTGGACTGGGATTTTATTCCAGAGTGAAGGGAGCCTCTGGGTTATGAATCTGTGCCTCCAGCATGTCCTATTTATTTCAGTGCTGAGGTTCAAGTCTCTCAAGCACGTAGCTCGATGGGATTTGGATTTTCTGAGGTGCAGCACGTCCATTAATTCCAAGTTGGACATGACTTTATATGTCAGGCACAGATCGCCTCTGAGCAGGTGGTATGCCAGTGAGTAGAGCTGGAGTTTCTTTAATCGGGCAGCATATGGCATCTGTTTGAGCCCTTTGATCCTCTTGGTGAGGTACTTTTGGGGTCTTTCCAGTTGCTACAGGTGTCTGGTAAGGTACATCCCAAAAGTGGCACTGTACTCAATTATGGGCCTGATGAGGGATGAGTAAAGAGGCACGATGACCTCCCCTGATCTAGATGTGAATCCCTTCATGATTAGTTTGGCTATATAAAATGTTTTTCTAACCACTTTGGCCATGTGGTTGTCAAATGAGAGATTGCTATCAACTTGGGTCCCCAGGTCCCTAATTAATTCTTCTGTACTTAATGGATTATCACCTATGTGGTAATTTGTGGGCACTTTGTTTTTGCCAAAGGGGATGACTATACACTTTTTGGCATTTAGCTTGAGGCCATGGCTTAGCACCAGTTGTCTGTTTCTATGAGGCCCTTTTGGAAGATGTTTGTGTTGGCTGGAGAGTTGATTATGGCGCCCAGTTTGCAGTCATTTGCAAACTTGATCAGCCACAGTCCTTCCATGTTGGCCTGTACCTCCGAGAAATATATACCGAACAAGAGAGGTCCCAGGACTGAGCCTTGTGGGATGCCACTTGTAACTGGTTTGGAGTCTGACATGGCTCCAGCAATTCTAACCATGTGGGTTCTGTCCTTGAGCCAGTTTGCAACCCATCTAGTAACATATGGGTTTATGTTTAAGCTGGTGAGCTGATCTATAATGCCCAAGTGGGGTATTGTATCGAAGGCTTTTGCAAGGTCCAGGTAGGCTGTGTGGACCACCTTCCCTTCATCAATGGCCTTGGTGACTGTTTCAAGGAAATCAACCAGGTTTAAGAGGCAGGATCTGCCCTTAACAAAGCCGAACTGGGTAGGATCCAGTGTCTGTAGGTCTCCAATATCTTTATTTATGAGGTCCATGATGATCCTTTCCATAGCTTTGCAGATCAAGCTAGTCAGGCTTATGGGGCAATAGTTTCCAGGATCCGTTGAGGCACCACCTTTGTGGAGAGGGACCACTGTTGCTGTACGCCACTCTTTGGGTACATATCCTGTAGTAAGGCTGAGATTGAACAGTAGTTTTATGTTTGGGTTTAGCTCTTCTTGGAGTTCATGTAGGATGCAGCCAGGGACACAGTCTGGTCCCATTGATGCTGTGTTTTTAGCTTTGGAGAGGGCAGCTCTTACCTGAGCATCTGAGATGTCAGGGGGGGCAGCACTCTGCTGGGATAGATATTTGCCCTTTTGGTGGGAGAAGTTTGCTGAACCTGTCAGCTAGGATGTTGGCAATGTCTGTGGGTTTGGTGTATTTTTTGTCATTTTGGACTAATTCTGAGCATATCTGGGAATTCCCACCCAGGTTCCTAACATAACTAAAGAAAGCCTTGTGATTATCCTTAGTGTCCTGTGCAATTTTTCTCTCGAAGCTGGCCTTAGATGATTTTATGAGTGCCCATAGTTTTTTGCTAATACTGATCAGACATGCCTTCCCTTTTTGGGATTTTGCTCTATCATGTAGTAGCTTCCTCCTTCTATTATATAGTTTGTTTATGGCTGGGGTCCACCAGACAGGACATCTGCCTTTGGAGGATTGGGTCTTGGTTGTATTTGGGATTGCATGATCCATGCATTCCTGAAGGTGTTCATAGAATGTGTTTATAAAGGATTCTGCGGTCTGGGCCATATTTTCCACAAGCCCGGAGGCTTTGAAGGATTCCACCTCGGTTTTGAGGAGTGTAAAATTTGCTTTAGAGAAGTTTTTCACTGTGGTTTTCTGGGCAGGGTGTGGGGTTGGGATGTGAATATCCAGTGATATTAGTTTATGGTCTGATCTTACCAGTGAGGGATACACTTCTGGTCTGAAGCATAGAGTCCCCATGTTGGTGATAATCAGGTCCAGTATGTTTTCCCCTCTTGTGGGAGTGGTAACAAGTTGTTCCATAGCATTTGAGTTTATAAATTCTAGGAACCTTTGGGCTAGGGTGTTGGAGCTAGAGTAATGCTCCCAGTCTATGTTTGGGTAGTTGAAGTCACCCAATATAATGATGTTTGGAGAGACCTTCATATTTTCCAGTGTTCTCAGGATGGCCCAGTGGAGTTCCTTGGTTTGGGAGTGTGGTCTGTAGCAGGCTATAAACTGGAAGGCAGTTTTACCCACTGCTAGTTGCACATGGATAGTCTCTGATGCTTCGTGCTGTGCCACCAACCTGGAGGTGTGGGTATCTTTGACAAATATTGATACTCCCCCTCCTTTTGTGGTTCAGTCCAAGTTTTGTGGCCGAAAAGCATGGTATGAGGTATAACCTGGTAGTGCTGGGGTGCTCTCGGGAGCCTTGAAACAGGTTTCTGTTCCTGCACAGATATCGATGTTCTCCATGCTAAGGAGAGTTTTGAGTGTGTGCATCTTGAGGTTTAGACTTCTGGCGTTGAGTAGCATTACTCTTAGTTTCTTATCCCTTGTGATACCTATGGAGGTGGGTTTGTCTTTTGAGCATTGCCTAAAAAAGGCACTATGGGGGTAGCAAGAGCCTTTGCCAATATCCAAAAGCCCAGGGGTGACAGGTGCCGTCCCTAGCGAAGCATCTTGGCTTGTCGAACATGTCATCCCAGGCAGACAGGCATTGGATCCCCTTTGAAAGACACCAATACTTAAGCCAATTGTTGAAATTGATCATTTTGTCTTCATATTGTGGCATCATTCTTGGTGAGGGTAAGATGCTACTCAAGGTCAGGGTCATACCGGCCTGGACTACATGCTCAGAGAGCTCCTCTATGTCTCTTTTCATGTAGTCCAGGGAGGTACGTCTCGGGTCATTCACACCAGCATGGACAATGACTGAGTCATATTTGTACTTGCCTTGGAGTGACCTGAGTGCTTGTGTTATGTGGCGGATCCTAGCACCCAACAGGCAGCTCACCGTGACCTTCTCCTTGTTCAGCCTGGTGAGCAGAACGTCAGTGTGCCTGATGATAGAGTCACCTATTACAAGTGTATCAGTTGTGTTGCTTAGCCTTAAGGGCTGTGACTGTTCGGCACACTGGCTTTGTGAGCTTTGTGTTGCACGTGTTTTGTTTTGGGGTAGCAGTTGCTTGGGTGTCTGCTTTGGAGGTCTCTGCTGCTTAGGCAGATTTTTATGTAGAGCCTCCGAGTATGTTTTTGTGTGTTTATGTGTTTGGTTTGCTGTCGTAGTAGGTCTGTGTGAGACTGGAATTGTAGTGAATGTGGTTTCCTTCTCCTCCTGACTGGTTATGCCAGTACTGAGTTGAGAGAGCTTAGCCTCCAGTTTGGCTATATGGTTGCATCTCTTACATGTGTTGGAATTTTTTGGGAGGAGGAGAGGGTTGTCTGTGTACATGAGGCAGTTGTAACATTGCCTCAAGATTCCCAGATTCACCACCTGGACCGGAGAGGAGATTAACAACTGACCTTTGGACATGCTAGAACAGTATTGGGAATTCCTTTATAATTGAAAAAAGGGCCAATGGGGAACAGGGTACTCAAGGGGAGTTTGTGAGGGTGTAGTGCTTTTAATTTTTTAGTGCTGACTTATATAATTGCTTTTAGTGAGCAAGTGCCAGGTAACTTAAATGCAATGTGTTACAGGTAACTTAAATGCAAAAATGACAAACAGTAACTTTCTTTCAAGTGAAACAAGGAAATAAGTACAGTAAGCAATGCAGATATAACTAGGGATCCACAGAAGTGCAGAAAAGCCACATTTTAGGTGGAATTAGTGTTTCAGGGAAATAACAAGCAAACAAACAACAAGCAGACAAACAAAGCTAGATTCAGCAGGCCTGGATCTAGTCTATGCTACAGCAAACAAGGTGTACCAATCTCAGTAAGAAACAGTCCAAATATGCAGGCACTATAAGCCTTTAACCAGAAATTCCCAGCTCAGAAGGACAGAGTCCAGCCTCTCCTCCCACAAAAGTGCAGACCATGAACCTTCTTAATGTAAAATAACTGGCCTGAAGCCCAAGTGCTTAAACCAGAACTAATACACTTTTAGAATAACAGACATTGAGCCCTCAATCAGCAGTTCCCAACTTAAAAGGATGTAAGCTACCTGTCCTGCCACCAGAGTGCAGGCCACAAACCTTCCTAATGTAAAACAACTGGTCTGAAGTCCAAGTGCTTAATCCAAAATACTTAGAATGATAGCTACACTTTAATCAAGTTACTACCAAGCAGTAATAAATACAATTGAATACTTTAAAGAATGCCTGGATTAGTGCTTAAGTTATACAAACAAAGCTAGATTCAGCAGGCCTGGATCTCGTCTATGCTACAGCAAACAAGGTGTACCAATTTCAGTAAGAAGCAGTTCAAATATGCATGCACTATAAGCCTTTAACCAGAAATTCCCAGCTCAGAAGGGCAGAGTTCAGCCTCTCCTCCCACAAGAGTGCAGACCACGAACCCTCTTAACATAAAATAACTGGCCTGAAGCCCAAGTGCTTAAACCAGAATTAATACACTTTTAGAATAACAGACACTGAGCCCTCAGTCAGCAGTTCCCAACTTAGAAGGATGTAAGCTACCTGTTCTGCCACCAGAGTGCAGGCCACAAACCTTCCTAATGTAAAACAACTGGTCTGAAGTCCAAGTGCTTAATCCAAAATACTTAGAATGATAGCTACACTTTAATCAAGTTACTACCAAGCAGTAATAAATACAATTGAATACGTTAAAGAATGCCTGGATTAGTGCTTAAGTTATACAAACAAAGCTAGATTCAGCAGGCCTGGATCTCGTCTATGCTACAGCAAACAAGGTGTACCAATTTCAGTAAGAAGCAGTTCAAATATGCATGCACTATAAGCCTTTAACCAGAAATTCCCAGCTCAGAAGGGCAGAGTTCAGCCTCTCCTCCCACAAGAGTGCAGACCACGAACCCTCTTAACATAAAATAACTGGCCTGAAGCCCAAGTGCTTAAACCAGAATTAATACACTTTTAGAATAACAGACACTGAGCCCTCAGTCAGCAGTTCCCAACTTAGAAGGATGTAAGCTACCTGTTCTGCCACTACAGTGCAGACCACAAACCTTCTTAATGTAAAACAACTGGTCTGAAGCCCAAGTGCTTAAACTAAAAGGCTTAGAATGAGTTACACCAAGCAGTAATAAATACAATTGAGTACTTTTAAGATGACGCAAAAGCAAAATAAAGTAGGAAAAAACACAAATACAGTAAAAGCAGATTAATTTTTTTTTTTTTTTTTTTGAGTGAGCAAATAAAATGGGCCCAGGAGGAGTATCCAAGTGCAAATTTACAAGAGGGGTGGGCAGTTTCAAAGCCACCAAGATTAACACCAAGACAAAAACAGGGAGGGTGGGTAGGAACCTACTAAAAAACAGAGTCACAACTTCCAGCTAGATATTGCTCAATGCAACACAAACAAATTACTTTAAATCGTGTATTATTTGATAAAAGTGCAGATAAAAATGTACTTAGCTTCACTTATGCGTTCACTTGATTGCGTGCAGGTCTTAACCGGCCAAAGCTCACAGTTTAAGAAGAAAATAATTCACTGTACCTCTTGTATAAGACAGAAACTGAATAACAATGAAGTAAACTACCCCCACTGATCACTGGCTATCCAGGTTTTTTAAGAAGCCTTAACTGAAAATACCACTTGTATAAGACCTTCTGAAAAACAGAGTCACAACTTCCAGCTAGATATTGCGCAATGCAACACAAACAAATTACTTTAAATCGTGTATTATTTGATAAAAGTGCAAATAAAAATGTACTTAGCTTCACTTATGCGTTCATTTGATTGCATACAGGTCTTAACCGGCCAAAGCTCATAGTTTGTATATCATTATTTAATGACTTCACTCCTCAGATTATCCCAGTGATTTGCCAGAAAACAACAAATTTTATGAGGAGCAAGTCAAAAATATGAGCCAAAAATCTGGACATTCTGCAAAAATCTGTACAGTTGAGAGATATGGACATAATTACAGGACACAAAGGTATGGCAACCCAGATAAACTTTACATGTGTACTATACAGTACTGTGGGTCAGTCCTTACAAAACATTAATCTTGGGGAATGTAATCTGTGATGAATACAGGGACCACACAAAACAGTGGATGCAAGCAATGTGGACATACACCATACTTTGCTGTACAGGCCCAGAGCTTCTAGCAGTACTACAGTACACACAGGATTTGGATTCAACATCAGTACCAATCAATAATCATAGGTGTAGTGCTTTAGCCTCCAATGACACACCCCAGTTAAAACCAAGGGACTTAATCACACTGTATGCCATAGCACCTTTTCTGCCTCGCAACAGAATACGCAGCTTTTGCTGGGATCAAAGCAAAGATGCATAATACCATGTCATAAACAGTTTCCCACTAAGCTATCCCACAAATACATATCTTTCACATATTCACAAACACATTGACCATCACAGTCAGTCAACAGTACAGAGACTCTATTGCAACAAGTATGTGTATGAGTATATATGACTCTCTCTCTCTGTATATATATATATATATATATATATATATATATATATATATATATATATATTTGTATACATACATATACACATCCATTGGTGTGTGTATATATACATATATATGTGGGCACATATACATTTCACCATTCATAGTGGGAACATCAATTATACAAAGGATGTGAGGTGTACAGTAATGTAATAATATCATACAGTCTTGTGATAAATGTATTATTATTATTATTTTTATTTTACATTTGTTGACCGGGCTAGTCTAGCTGGATACATGTCCTTTTACAGTAGAGGCCCGGGGAGATAAGCTCCAAGACATGGTCTAAATACAATAGTACAAGTTCAAACAACACAGAAAAAAATATCAATATACTAATAAAAATAGCAACTTTAAAAAGGAAATAAAAACTCATCACCACTGGTATTAAGTAATTAACAGTACAGAGTTTGTAACAGAATATATTATTGAGGAAAAAAATCATAAAACAGTGAAATTTCAAGTAAGAAGTCATATCAGGTTAGGTCATAGTTAAACAAAGGAAGTTAGGTGAGTAGTAATGTAGCAAAGGAGTTACTTAAGAGGAGAAAGTAAAAAGAGGATATGTATTGAAAGTGTTCAAAGCCCAGGTAGCTTTAGTAGGCCTCATTGGCTTCAACATGCAATATACCAGCACTGTATGCTGTCTTGTTCATCACACACTTAAACTTACATACAAATATGTGCATACTAACCTTCACCAACGTATATATTTCCACCCTTCACAAACAGTTGCAATATGTCCCCTGCTCTATGCATGTATACAGATGTGAATTTATATGACACATATATATTTCTCCGTATGTGTGTGGCATGCACACACAAGGTCCACACTGTTGTAAGTCCCTAGACCTCACAGCTGAACTGTCGGGCCTTGCTGCAACACAAACAGGTGTCACATGTGAACACACACTGACATTACAGGGGGTATATATAGATAAGCATACTAGACTGCTACAGCAGTTGCCAATGCTAAGCTACACTTTAATATGACTATCATGCATGTGTTGCTCTGTCACACCTATGTTTATATAATGGCAGTACTAATCCCCCCAACAGCCATTAGCCACACTACTGTACAGAACACAGATAACATGGATCAGATTTTTGACATTTAATGCTGAGCTACACATTTCACAGGTATGTCCCACTGCCCACGGGTACACACTGTATTGTCCATAGCAGTAGTTAAGCAGGACATCTGTGCATAGACAAGTACTGCTGCCACATATGAATAGTTCACATTATGTAGACTACTCTTCCAAAACATCTACTACATGCCAGTAAATACATATGTTTCACATACCTTTCCTTTGTATGATTTGGTATTATTTCATTTTCTTTTTCCTTTTCTCTGTCTCTCTCTCTCTGTCTCTTTCTCTTTCTCCGTCAGTCTCTGCAATAGAGTGATTGAGTTTGTTGGCAGCGATTGCAGCCTGCTTTTGTATGTATTTGCACATGAGCATGTGATGGCCTCTGCACCAATTAGTGGCCACCATTTGCTAATTGCATGCAGCCTGCTGTGTAGTAATTGTAGTAATCACTGTCATAGCAACCCAGTACTATAAATTGCTAACTCAGGTAGGTGTGGTCCTTTCAGCTTTCCAAGATGGAGATCATCCTTGTTTGCTGTGGACATCATTGTTTAAGACAGAAGGTTGGTATAGTTCTCATATCAAAAGCCAGGGGTGTAGTCAGTGATTTACATTTTGTACTCAGACCCAAATGTTGGTGCTTCCAGTACACACTTATCAGTCTAGAAATGTACTCACCCCACACAATGCTAACACAAGATACATGGGAGGATGTACTTTCTTTTCAAATTTTACAATTAACTGTCATACAAAGCTAGTTATTGAGATGTATTCCTTTGGCACAAGAATTGATTGTGAACTGCTATACTGTGAATATTCATTTACTCACTTCTAAACAGTTTGTGTTTTTTTAGTGTTGACATTCGCACAAGCTGCTCAGAAAAACTGGACACATTTCAGTCCTGTGAGTATGCTTACCTACATCCTTGGTAGACCCTGCACACACAGGTATATTCTACATTTGGGTATGGGTGCAGAAGTGCAGAGAGCGTACATATTATTGTGTGAATTTTATCTTGCTGGACTTACAGGGTTGCTGTGTACATGTTAGTTTATCAAGACAAGTAGTCTGTCTGCATAACCCCCAACTGTGGACCTATCCACATGGTAGCCAGAGATTAGCCTGTTATTCTTTGTCTGTGCACCACACAGGTCTTTTCAGCACTAGAGCAATGGCGTTGTTACAGTTGGTTGCTACCAGTACAAGGCTACATCCTTTTGTATTTCAGTGTTGTATTCTTACATAAGGGTATGCTTCCGGAAGTCCTTCCAAAGCTATTTGCACAGTGTGTAACAGCAGAAAGGCTGCTATGCCTCTGTGTTTCTGCCTCTGCCAGACCTCTCAAACACTCAGGTACATATTTGAACAGACTCAGGGAAAAGTAGAGAAAAATTCAGGGACACCTTTAAAATATTAGTGCCATTAAGTTGAGACTTTGAGAGAACCAGAGCATATGGATTAATACACCTTTTCTGAAGTAAAAGAAGTGTCTAACTCTTAACTATTGTCATTACTCATTACGTGTAATTCACCACCTTTCTGGCCAAAGTCAGTAGTTTTCGGAGGGATTCAGTGGGACAGAGCTAAATTTATTTTCAAAATCAGGGACATCCCTGAAAATTAGGGACAGTTGGGAGGGATGGCCTCTGCCCTAAACAGATATGCCAGTGTTTGTCCTGCTGTGATACTGTGTGGGGTTTGTAAAGTGATGGTGTAACATTATTTTCTGCTAGAATGGCTGCTTCTCTTATCACAGTCATGTAATGTAATCCCACAACTGTTGGTAAAGATCCACAGAACAAGTTATGTGGTATGGCATTCCTATTTTTCCTTTACATTCACTCATTCTGATACATGATATATTTATTTCAGCACCAACTTGTTGTATATCTACCGTGGCTTAGTGGTACTTCATGAAGTGTAGTGTGTACAAGGTCCCACGTTCAAGACTGACAGAGGTATTTTATTTTGCTGCAGAGCAGAACAAGGGCCCTCACATACAGAGTGACTAAGGCACTTTTAAGCAGTTGTAAGCAGGTTTGCATGATGCTTAGCAATGTTTAGCTAAGCACAAACAAGCACACACTTGCACAAACCCGCTAACTACTACTTAATAGTGCTTACTCCCGCTAACCCCCGTGCTCATTTCTTTGAAAGAAAAGAAAATGCGGAGATAGGAAAGTGGTGAAAAAGGGGCACAAAGAGGGAAAGACAGTAGTGAAAATAGCTCGGGATGTGCAGGATGGGTGTAGGGAAGGTCCATAGCTGCCCATTTCTTTAACAGCAACAGCTGTGCATATGGAATAAGTGTGGAGGTAAATATGAAACCTTAGAGAGGTGAGGACAACAAAGTATGTTGTAATGCCAATTAAATTACATTTTATGTGTCCAGGGGACATGTGAGCAAAATGGGCAGCTATGTAATGGGTGTAATTTTCTTTGGGAGCAGATTGCCCTTTTTTTTAGGTGAGAGTGGAATGTGGGGTAGGAGAAATAGGTATATTTGGGGAGGTAGGTTGGGGAGGTAAACAGACAAGACAAACAAGATGCATACAGGGGTGGAATATGACACATGTAGTGGGTGAACACCATTGACGGGGAGTGATGTTTGGAAATTGTAAGCCCATGAACCCACAGATGGCAACAGTGGAACTGAGATCCCCACCCATGAGCAGTCACCACTGCACCTTCACAGCCCAGAGGGTGGCTGTGCTGGGGGCTGTGTAGGAGGGGCAGGCTGACGTGGGAGTTGCATCACTCGTGCCTCAAGCTGGAGTAGAGGTTCTGCAACAGAATGCTCGATCTCTCTATGCACCACAGCCCAGACCATTCAAAGGGTGATTGGCGGCCCTCTTCCACCCATGCTTGCATGGGGGGCCAAGCCCCATCCCCTGCAGCACTTCCACCTGAAGGTGGTACAGAGCCAATAGAGGAGGAGGTCCCAGGCTGGGCACAGACCTGCTGGTGCCAGGTGCCATGGCCAGCTGAGGTGGGACAGGTGGGTCCACCGCTGGGACCGGCCTTCCCATACGAGCTATGTTTTGGAGAATTTAATAAAGATATGGGCTAGTAACAGTCAACAGCATTCCCAGTTAGTTATAACATCATGCAGAAGTATTCCCATTAACCCAACACACCAGAGTTTCAACAGTTGAAAAGCAAGCATAACACATACATATATAGAACAATAGTGGACATTACAACAGCATGCAGGTGTAATTGATGGCAACAGGCCACCAATATTGTGGTATTTGAACAAGGCACATGCATAGAAATGAATGCAAATATTTATAAACAAATAGGACATATGTCCCAACAAATGTTTTGAGATTAGACATATCCATTGAGGTGTGGAATTGCATTTTTTATGCACATACAGTATGGTGGAAAAGATAGCTCAATTAACAACTTATATATCCTTCTAGTTTACACTACATTCCTATTAACTGCAGTTATATGTCCCTTACATGTATTATTACACTACCCAATGTCCTTCTATTGTGCAATTTGATTTTGCTAGATCATTATATACATAAGCTGTATCTGACATACAAACTGTCCAGGATGCAGATGTTACTGCTACATATTTTGAGAGTTGTTCACACACACTACTGCTGTGATGTTACACTGACAGCTCTACTTTCATATAATTATCTAGATATGTTCAGGTGAAATTATCAGTTATATGTTAACAGCTCCCTACATTTCTGGCAGCACACTGACATTTCTGGGGAACACAATACCAAGCAATTCATGTGCCAGATTAACCTGTACATGCTGGGCATGAACCAACAGTTAAGGGCTGTAAATATGCTTAAAAGCTACTGGCACTCCCTTCATCCACTTTATATGGGCCTACCCAAGTGTGGGTTAACTAACACTGCTTAATACAACAGTACTATTTCTAAAATGTAACAGTACAACAACATATCAGAGAAAATCACACAGACACACTCCAGGAATTATACCTTTATTAAAGAATTATTACACCTTTATTTATTGGGTTAAAACACTTTTTTAAAGGCTCTCTCATTTATTTTATATAACAGTACATGCAGAATAATTATTAAAGAATTATTATACCTTTATTTATTGGGTTAAAACACTTTTTTGAAGGCTCTCTCATTTATTTTATATAACAGTACATGCAGAATAATTACTAACCTGCCCGGTGATGCAGCCTTTGCAGCCTATCTTCATGGGCTTGCTGATTCATAGCCCGGACACCTGCAGCTGTGAAGTAAATGCAGTGATAATGAGACATACCTATCCATAGTATAGACAAGAATAGAAATTCTTAAATACTTAATACAATGGCTACTTACTCAGTACTGGGGCATTTGCCATCCCATGGGCCTCCTGGATCCACTGGTCCTGTTGATCCTCTTTGCATGGCTTTAGGTCAGAGTAATGGTGCCTGACCTGCTCACCAGTCCGAGGAACGCCAGTGGCACTGGTGAGATCACGAGCTAGACAGTTCCAGGCCTCCATTTTGTATTGGGTGCCATGGTACTGGCCCCACAGGAGTCTTTCCTCATGACTTTGGACAAGGAGCCAAACCATTACTTTGGTCTCCTCAATGCCCCAACGTTGTGCTCGAAATTGAGTGCCTTCTCCAGCCCGGCCATGTTGACTGCAGAAGTTAGCTACAACCATTTATGGCAAGGATTCCCACCTGTGGAGGTTAAATATGCCTCATTTCCCACACTTATTTGTGATTGGCCAGTTTGAAAAAAACTCAGCTGTAGGCACACCTGCTTAGCTGATGTCAGCAATGTTTAATATTCCTTTGATAGATATGTGTCTGTTGAAAGTGCATGGTTATGAAATGCTGTCATGGCTTAGTGGTTAGGTACTGTGACTATAGTGCACAGTATCCTGAGTTCGAGCCCTGTCACCGTTTTTTATTTTCCTACTGGCCAGACCTCAATGGTTAAGGTACAGTGAAGGAGTTGTGGTTGTGTTTAGCCAACTTTGCTCATCTTTGCCCGACTTTGCTCAGCGTTGCTCAACGTTGCCTGACATTGCCCAACGTTGCTCGACGTTGCCCGACATTGTGCTGGTTAGTGCGGTGCGCAGCTATGCACAAACATGTTCAGTTTGTGTGGTGCGCAGCTCCGCGCAAAGACATTGTGCTAGTTAACGCAGTGCTCAGCTATGAGCAATTAAATATAAATATGCTCAATACTGGTAAAATGTGATTAGCAGTGCTTTAAATTGCTTAAAATAATTTACTCATGCATCAGTATGCATAACCATTTCACCTTCCTATATATATATATATATATATATATATATATATATATATATATATATATATAAATTCGTTCACTACTACATATAACATTTCAATGCTTTTTACAAAACTTTAAATAATACATGTCAGGAATTATTTCTGTATACAGATTTCCAACAGAAAATGAAAAGTGTAGTGGTGGGACTCGAACCAGGAATGCCTTCTCTTTGTGCGAAGGCTCTAACCACTATGCTATCGCTATTTCGCTTAATTTGCATATATTTTTCTTATTATCCTCTTCGGTGTCTAAACTGCAAACTGTAGCTAAGCAATGGGCAAACCCGCGCTAACATGCGCAAATACCGGCAGCTATATCGGAAATGAAAAAATATTTCTTTTACTTTTTATATTTGTACAGGATTTACTATATGAGGGAGTTTAGTGTTAAAATGTACACATGTGAGTGGACTCGCTCATGTAAGTAGACATTTCCCGTGTTTCAAACTTGCAGGGGCATGGATTTTTGGACTGATCGGCAGTCCGATATGCCCCCTACACTCGTCCATGCTCTGTGTTAATTTTAGAGTTGAAGCAGTGCATCCTCATTAATATGCATGACGTGCTGCTGTCTTACTCTTAGACTGGCTCTTCCATGTAAGACTAATTTAGTCTTACATGGAAGATTAGTGAATCCTGGGGAACGTCTACTTATTTGACTTTATCAAAAATCAGTTTTACTTTATAACCATTTTGAACTATGTAACAATGTAGTTTTATGATGTGTGTAACTTGTGTTTCTCTAAATATAGTTAATTGTCTCTGGAGCTTTTCTACCCAGGCCTCTGCTGAAAATAGACTCTTGCCCAGTTAGACTATCCCAGTAAATAAACGTTAAATAAATTAATAAATAATAAAATAAAAATAAAATACTAATTTCATAAATTTAAAATCAATATTATCAGCATTTCTTAGGCTTTAAGAAAAAAATAGAAGCAGTTGTGCACACATCATACAACTTTATTACAACAGTAATAGAGTTGTATTCTGTTGTAAATGGTGTAATAACGTTGAATGGGATTTCCACAACTACTTTTTTTATCTTATTTTTATTTTGTATAGAAGTTTTATACCTCTATCTTGTTTTCTGTTTTATTTGTTTGCTGTTCTTTGCTAATGACAATGCACTAAATTGTAAAGCTACCTTCTAGAGGCACTGATCTCCTTGACCTGGACTTTACAGACCTAGCTGCTGCATGCACCCCATCCTACATCTTCTCATCACTGGTTAAATCTTTCCACATCTTCACCGTCAGGTTTAGTAGTACCACCCAACTAGCAAATTTCATTGCCTTTAAGGACCTCATCAGGACAAGCCTATTTTAGCTTGTAGAAAGTATACTTAAAATTCCCAAAATTCTCTTCAAATAGACCCAACTCAGAGGGCTGCGGCATTTACGTCCAGAGGAGGAGAAGATGATGAGCTGGTAGACAAGGGAAAGGATTTAGCCAGGGCAGGTACATGGGCAGAACCAGTTGTTACTAACACCTAAGTAGCTCTTTGAAAAGTCAGTACTTGTCCACCCGAAAAAGAATGGTAAATTTAGAAATAAATTTCACTGTTGGTGCTCCCATATTAATAACTGTATAAGAAAAGGAAGAAAATGATGCAACAGTGTAAGAAATCTCCATTCCCTCATCTCAGGACAGAAACATGCCCTTAAGGAATTTAAGGGCACTACTAGAAAGTGTAAAGTGGAATAGGAGCTTAAGGTCAGGACAGATAACAAAGCAAACTACACATCTTTCTTCAGTTATGTCATAAAATATAATGTTGAACAACGCAAAAATAATATATCTATAGGGATATCGCATATTCCCATACCAAGGATATAGCCAATATATTATCAGAAAAATGTAGTGCTTGCTAACTTCATAAAAAAGTCACTAGGCACTCAGGAAGGAGCCAGCTGATAATGTTAGTCCACACCAATCTTTAATAATCACAAACACATATACATAAACACTTTAACGAAATGACTGTATTTTTGTCTACACAAACAAAGACTTCAGATGATAAGCACCATTCCAAAATACATTCCTTAAATCCCAAAATCCCCTTCCAAACACCAATGGCATGAAGTGTCCAGTAAATCAATTAACCACTTAGTATCAAAATTGAATGCAGTTTTTGTTAAAATAAAATACATTCCCTAACTTAAAAACATGTATTATGTAAAAGTACATTGATAAGTAACATCTATTATATAAATGTATAAAAAACATTTAAAAAGAAATATAACATTTTTAAATATTGTACCAGTTCATTTTCTCAAGGTATTAGCCCCATCTAGTGTAAAAAATGTTAACCACATTATGAAAAAAATAAAAAATACAAATTGCTTAAGAACATCCAAAATAATATGTAAATGTTTTGTCTTATTTACAAAAATAAAATAAGCATACCAGGACTTCCTGAATTAATTTTAAAATAATATTAACAGTGTTAAAAATAGTAAAAAATGAATGTGGAAATCATATAACAGATTTAACAAAATTTTAAAGGGAAAGCTAAATAAAGCCATCAAGGTTCACAACCTGGCAACCCCCATTTTTAATACCTGGGCCAAAGAAATATTCTCATTGAGCCCTGGTGGTTTATTGGCTTCTAAAATTATCTGCAAGTAAACTCTTTGTATTTAGTCGTTGTCTCCCAGGGCCCTCCTCATACATCTATTGGTACCACTTTTATAACAAATAATACAAACTTAGCTTCCTTGCAACTCAGGGTGTGTTTATATAATGTGTTTTTTTTTTCATTGTTGGTCTTGACATCATAGTAGTGTTCATATATTCTTCTGCTTAATTACTAGAGCATCATCCAGAGCCAAGGAAGCCATTGTAGTATTATTGCCAATGTCTCCTCTTTTAGATTAGTTCTGTCTGCAGTAACTTCAAAGTTGTTTAGTAGAGTAGAGTTATAGAAATCCATGCAACAATGTAACAGCAGTCTGCTACTGGTCTGAATGTTTTTAGTCAGTTTTATCACTATAAGTGCTACTGATATCATAATGTATAACCAAATGCTTCATTTGAGGCTCTCAAAAATGAACGGCAGTATTTATTTTGTCCTTGTGGAAACGTACCCATTGCTCATTCCATCTCATGGTAAGCCACATGACATTTACTATGGACAGCATTAGAAATTTGAAAGTAAATGCTCGCAGCTTAAAAATGCATTTTTAGAAATAGTAACACAGCTAGCATAGTTATAAAGAGTTAACGCTTTGGAGATAGTGGTAGTTGTGAGACTCATCATTTTTCTGTTTTCTGTCTTTCTGTCTTGGGGAAGGAATACGATAATGAAATTTAGAGGTTGTTTCTCTGATGATGTACTAGAAAAGGTAGTGCTTAACAGATTTTTTTTAAATAGTTGATTACAGTTTATTTATTTATTTATTTTACATGTGTTGACCGGGCTAGTCTAACTGGATACATGTCCTTTTTCAGTAGAGGCCCGAGGAGAAAAGCTCCAAACTGTTAAAAAAGATATATATATATATATATATATATATATATATATATATATATATGTATATATAGAATGTACAACAACATACATGTAATATTGAACAGAGGATTTCAGATAATATTGATCACTTAACTATTAACACATTCTTTCAGTTCATTTCTATTTACAGAGCAAATCAAAAGTGTTTTTAAGATAGTATCTGGTTAAAACTCTTCAAAAAATAATCATTATATCTTGATTACTTAGCTTACATTCTAATTTCTTCTGAAATAAGTAACAAGGAGTGAGAGGTAGAATGGAAGAAGAAAAGAGAGAGAGCATAGCAGTTACAGTAAAGGTCAGTCAGGGTTACAAGAAGGACAGAGCCAGTGTGATTTAAGATAGATTTTGAGCTTTTGTTTGAAGATAGTACGGGAGGAAAGTGATGTTAGATCACTAGGAAGAAGGTTCCAGTGTCTCCCAGCTGTATTTGAAAAGAGAGTCACCAGCCAGGTTTTTGGATTTGCTTATACTAACTAGTAGTTTATTAGAAGAGCGTAAGGTGTTCAGGTTTTGTAGGGAGTGAAGGGAAGATAGTGTTGGAGTATTATGAGGCTGGTACAGGGTCTTATGGATAATTGTAAGATGGTTAAACATAAGCTGATTCTGGAGTTCCAGCCAACCTAGTTGTTTTAGATTTTGACAGTGATGGGTTCAGAAGGGTTTTCCAGTGGCAAATCTGGCAATGTTGTTGTAGGATTTAACCAGTTTTAGAAGATTATTTTTTGACAGGTTAGTATAGATAGGAGAAGTGTAGATATAAGGTGGGAGTGGGCAATAGTGGATCTGGCAGGTGAAGTAAGGAAAGGTCTGACCCTGTAGAGGGAGCCCATTTTTTTGTTGACTGTTTTTACTGTATTGTTTATTTGTGTATCAAAGGTGAGTTGGTTGTCAATAGTAACACCTAAGAGTTTGGTAGTTAAGTCAGGTGTTATGAGTGTGCCATTGTTAGATGTAACTGTGAAATCTATTTGGGTGGACTTGTGGGTAGGAGTGAAAAGTAGGAGCTTTGTTTTTTTTTGGATTCAAGAGGAGGCAACGTTGCAGAAACCATGTTTCTACTTTGCTAAATACTGTTTCTGTTTTTAATTGCAGTTCATATGAGGAATTGGCTGAGCATATTATTGTTGAGTCATCTGCATATTATATACAAGTAGCCTGAGGGATTGCTAACTGTAAATCATTGATGAAAATTGAAAAAAGGAGAGGGCCTGAAATAGAGCCCTGAGGTACACCTAGTGTGACAGGCAGATGGGAAGATAGGTGATTCTCCCAGAGCACTGCTTGCTGCCTATTGCTGATGTAGGAACTGAACCATTTTATAGCCTGAGTGTCAAGAGAAAGAGATTTGAGAATATTTAAGAGCAATTGGTGATTAACCATATCAAAAGCTTTTGAAAGATCAATAGAGAGAGCAGAGGTAAGAATATTGCTATTTTTATTTTTGTTGATGGAGATAGAGAAGGATAGGAGGGCGGTTGTGGTACTATGGAATGGCCTAAAGCCATGTTGGCACTCAGCAAGTAGTTTATTTTGAGTTAGATGGTTGAGAAGTTGATTATGCATGCATTTTTCCATTATTTTTGCTAAGGGGGGGAAGTAGGGCTATAGGTCGATAGAGTGTTCATTAGAGCTCCCACCTTTGTGTAGGGGGATAATGTGTGAGATTTTCAAGATTACTGGAATTGTTCCCTCACTAATGGTTCTATTGTTAAGGATGGCTATAGGACAGGCTATTGCTTTAGCTGCTTTCTGCAGGTATTCTGCAGGTAGTTGGTCAGCTGATGGACTGCAAGGTATCAGTTTATGTACGAGTTAGCAAATATAGTGTGTTGGGATGGGTTGCATTTGAAATGCAGGAGAGGAGCTAGAAAAGGAGGTAGGAAGGATAGAGCTATCAGGAGATAATTGGTTCACTAGAGATTGAATGGCTTATGTAAAGAAGGTGTTAAAGGCATTTGCAGCTTGCTTGGGGTTTTCCTGTGTACTATCTAGTGGGGTTGGTGTTGTGGTTTGACTTGGGTGAAGCAATCTATTGATGCTTGCCCAGAACTTTTGTGGATTATTTTGGTGTTTTTGTTGCATTTCTTTATAAAATTGTTTTTTATCAGAGATTAAAGCTTTTTTGTGACATTTCTCAGCTGTCTAAATGTCAGATGATCTAAGTAATTTTTGGTGGTTCTCCATGTGTTCCAGTCTTTGTTTCTGAGTAAAATTTTCTGTCTGGTGCCTGTGGAGAGCCAAGGGGCTGGCTTAGACCTAATTCGCAGAGTTCGTTTTGGAGCATGTTGGTTGAGGATAGTTAAGAATTTAGTGTTAAAGTATTTAACTGCTTCTTCAAGTGGAAGGCTTTTTAAAGGGGACCAGTTGCATGCTCCTAGTTCATTTTGGAATAGTTCAGGGTTGAAGTGCTTATTGGACCTTATTGTTTTATATGTGGCTTTATGGGGAAAATGTTTTTTTTTCCTGATTAAGTAGGTTAATGAGTGGTCACTGATATTATCTGGGAGAATTCCTACCTTATAAGTAAGGTGTTGTTTATTTATAAGGATCCAATCTAAGATACTTTCCTTTTTACTTGGTTTGTTAATTCTAGTTGGGGAGGAAATTAGTTCAGAGAAACCCTACAGGTTGATGAGAGAAGTAGGATTTTCATTACTGATACACTTACAGTCAATACTGAAATCTCCTAGTATTACAGTTTCTTTTGGGAAGTATGTTGATAGGGAGCTAAGGATATCCTCGAGTGTACTGATATTATTCCCAAGGGGGTAAGTAGATACATATGATGTAAATGGATTTAGTAGAGTTTAGCTAAAGTTTGGAAGCAAGGATTTCAGCATTGCTCTCAGGGGGTGGTTTATACTCTAGGGAGGTAACTTGTAGGTTGTTTTTAAAAAAGGATAGCTACTCCCCCACCCTTCCTATTTCTGCGGTCTAACCTTATTATATTGTAGTATTACTACAGTATGCCAGTTTATGGCATTTTTGCATTCCACTGTATTTATTTATGCATTTCTTACACTAAATGATTATGGTTAATTGAGGTAACACTGACTAAATAATGATGATGAGGGTGACACAGCTTCAGCTAGTGATACAGCCTGCATAGCAGTAATACTGAATAAATAATGATGATGACGAGGGTGACTCAGCTTCATGTATGGACACAGCATCCATAGTAGTAATACTGGCTAAATGATGATGATGATGAGAGTGATGCAGAATCATATAGTGATACAGCCTCCACAGTGTAATACTGAGTAAATAATAATGATGATGATGAGGGTGACACAGCTTCATGTATGGACACCGTGTCCACAGTAGTAATACTGACTAAATAATGATGATGATGACGAGGGTGACACAGCTTTGTATAGTGATACAGCCTTCACAGTGTAATACTGAATAAATAATGATGATGATGATGATGAGGATGACACAGCTTCATGTATGGACACAGTGTCCACAGTAGTAATACTGACTAAATAATGATGATGATGAGGGTGACACAGCTTCTTATAGTGATACACTCTCCACAGTAGTAATACTGATTAAATGATGATGAAGATGATGAGTGTGGCACATCTTCATGTATGGACACAGCGTCCACATTAGTAATACTGACTAAATAATGATGATGCAAGTGACACAGGGTCATATACTGATATAGCCTCCAGAGTAGTAATACTGAATCAAAAAGTATGATGAAGGTGACACAGGTTCATATAGTGATGCACCCTCCACAGTAGTAATACTGACTAAATAATGATGATGAGGGTGACACAGCTTCATATAGTGATACAGTCTCCATAGTAGCAATGCTGATTAAATGCTGATGATGAAGGCAACGCAACTTCATATTGGGATCCATACTCCACTGTAGTAATAATGAGTAAATAATGATGATGATGATGATGATGATGATGATGAGGATGATGATGAGGATGGCACAGCTTTATACAGTCATACAACCTTCACATTAGTAACAATGACTAAATAATAATGATGAGGGTGACACTGCTTTATATAGTGATACAGCCTCAACAGTAGTAATACAGGGTAATTTGTTTATTTTGTTTATTTATTTACTTATTGACATTTATTTACCGGGAAAGTCCACTTGGCCAGGTAGCTCATTTTCACTGGATGCCAAGGCAGAAAAGCTCCAGAGAACATACATCAAGTACAAAAGAATACAATACAAGCTCCAGAGAATATGCATGAAATACAAAATAAAACAAAATTTAAAACATATTTTATATAAGAAGATAGTGTCTATATCATAACATCAATAGATTAGGTTGTCGAATCTTAAAACATCAACACCTAAGCGTTGAAAGATAACAATAGCGAATGGCCACATCATCAAATTCTTTCCTCGGGAAAGAACTCGGGTGGCCATCAGTAAACAAAATAAACAAACACACCGAAACATAGTGGGGGGGCTTTGACCCCCACACCCCCCGATGTGGGGAGCTGCACCCGCCCAACTAAATATACCAACTACAAGATCGCTCTACATTGGATAAGGACAAATCCCTGATAATGGCCACACAGATTATTTCCCAAGGAAAGAATTTGATGACTTGGCCATTTGTTATTGTAAACATTTAATGCTTATGTGTCGATGATTAAGCATTTCAAAACCTAAGCTGTTGACAATTCAATAGAAACCCAGAAGATATAGCTTAAAAAAGGAATAATAAGTAAAATTTACAGAAAATACATATACTTACTGGAAAATCAATAGAGAGAAAAAATTCATATTATGAAGTACGATTCAGTAAAGAAATCAAATATAGAACAGAAAATATAATACTGTGGAGTTTTGCAGTAGAGAGTAATGAGCTATTATGTTTGAAAGTAATAGGAGACTATCAACTGAGGATTTATTTGAAGAAAAAAGTGGGAAACAAGGAAGTAAGGATTAGTATGAGGGCACAGCGGTATAGATTGATGATGAAGCCATAAAGAAGGAAAATGAGAAGTGGGGCAGTCCAAGAAGGAGGTGTATGGGCTTTAATACAAGATGGGGGATAGTCATGCATTGCAGGAGAAGGAGGTTTACTAAAGTAGAGGGAGAGTGGAAAATGATGGTAGAAAGGAAGGGGAAAGAGGAGAAAGGTAGGAGGAAGGTAGTTTTGCAAGGTAAAGGGATAGTGGAGACTAAGAGAGAAAAGTGGGAAAGGAAGAAGGAATTAATAGGTGAGAGAAGGAGATATAAACGAAGTGTGCATAAAGGAGTTTGAAAGAAAAGAACTGAAATTGTGAGAAATTGAGCTGAAAAGATGGAGTTTAGGTAATGGCTGAGGAGGGAATAGAGCAGCTACAAATCCACTTGGAAGATAAGTGACTATGTATGAGGATGACAAGGCTTCCTATAGTGATACAGCCTCCACAATAGTAATACTGAGTAAATAATGATGGTGAGGGTGACAAAGCTTCATATAGTGATACAGCCTCCACAATAGTAATACTGAGTAAATAATGATGGTGAGGGTGACAAAGCTTCATATAGTGATACAGCCTCCACAATAGTAATACTGAGTAAATAATGATGGTGAGGGTGACAAAGCTTCATATAGTGATACAGCCTCCACAATAGTAATACTGAGTAAATAATGATGGTGAGGGTGACAAAGCTTCATATAGTGATACAGCCTCCACAATAGTAATACTGAGTAAATAATGATGGTGAGGGTGACAAAGCTTCATATAGTGATACAGCCTCCACAATAGTAATACTGAGTAAATAATGATGGTGAGGGTGACAAAGCTTCATATAGTGATACAGCCTCCACAATAGTAATACTGAGTAAATAATGATGGTGAGGGTGACAAAGCTTCATATAGTGATACAGCCTCCACAATAGTAATACTGAGTAAATAATGATGGTGAGGGTGACAAAGCTTCATATAGTGATACAGCCTCCACAATAGTAATACTGAGTAAATAATGATGGTGAGGGTGACAAAGCTTCATATAGTGATACAGCCTCCACAATAGTAATACTGAGTAAATAATGATGGTGAGGGTGACAAAGCTTCATATAGTGATACAGCCTCCACAATAGTAATACTGAGTAAATAATGATGGTGAGGGTGACAAAGCTTCATATAGTGATACAGCCTCCACAATAGTAATACTGAGTAAATAATGATGGTGAGGGTGACAAAGCTTCATATAGTGATACAGCCTCCACAATAGTAATACTGAGTAAATAATGATGGTGAGGGTGACAAAGCTTCATATAGTGATACAGCCTCCACAATAGTAATACTGAGTAAATAATGATGGTGAGGGTGACAAAGCTTCATATAGTGATACAGCCTCCACAATAGTAATACTGAGTAAATAATGATGGTGAGGGTGACAAAGCTTCATATAGTGATACAGCCTCCACAATAGTAATACTGAGTAAATAATGATGGTGAGGGTGACAAAGCTTCATATAGTAATACTGAGTAAATAATGATGGTGAGGGTGACAAAGCTTCATATAGTGATACAGCCTCCACAATAGTAATACTGAGTAAATAATGATGGTGAGGGTGACAAAGCTTCATATAGTGATACAGCCTCCACAATAGTAATACTGAGTAAATAATGATGGTGAGGGTGACAAAGCTTCATATAGTGATACAGCCTCCACAATAGTAATACTGAGTAAATAATGATGGTGAGGGTGACAAAGCTTCATATAGTGATACAGCCTCCACAATAGTAATACTGAGTAAATAATGATGGTGAGGGTGACAAAGCTTCATATAGTGATACAGCCTCCACAATAGTAATACTGAGTAAATAATGATGGTGAGGGTGACAAAGCTTCATATAGTGATACAGCCTCCACAATAGTAATACTGAGTAAATAATGATGGTGAGGGTGACAAAGCTTCATATAGTGATACAGCCTCCACAATAGTAATACTGAGTAAATAATGATGGTGAGGGTGACAAAGCTTCATATAGTGATACAGCCTCCACAATAGTAATACTGAGTAAATAATGATGGTGAGGGTGACAAAGCTTCATATAGTGATACAGCCTCCACAATAGTAATACTGAGTAAATAATGATGGTGAGGGTGACAAAGCTTCATATAGTGATACAGCCTCCACAATAGTAATACTGAGTAAATAATGATGGTGAGGGTGACAAAGCTTCATATAGTGATACAGCCTCCACAATAGTAATACTGAGTAAATAATGATGGTGAGGGTGACAAAGCTTCATATAGTGATACAGCCTCCACAATAGTAATACTGAGTAAATAATGATGGTGAGGGTGACAAAGCTTCATATAGTGATACAGCCTCCACAATAGTAATACTGAGTAAATAATGATGGTGAGGGTGACAAAGCTTCATATAGTGATACAGCCTCCACAATAGTAATACTGAGTAAATAATGATGGTGAGGGTGACAAAGCTTCATATAGTGATACAGCCTCCACAATAGTAATACTGAGTAAATAATGATGGTGAGGGTGACAAAGCTTCATATAGTGATACAGCCTCCACAATAGTAATACTGAGTAAATAATGATGGTGAGGGTGACAAAGCTTCATATAGTGATACAGCCTCCACAATAGTAATACTGAGTAAATAATGATGGTGAGGGTGACAAAGCTTCATATAGTGATACAGCCTCCACAATAGTAATACTGAGTAAATAATGATGGTGAGGGTGACAAAGCTTCATATAGTGATACAGCCTCCACAATAGTAATACTGAGTAAATAATGATGGTGAGGGTGACAAAGCTTCATATAGTGATACAGCCTCCACAATAGTAATACTGAGTAAATAATGATGGTGAGGGTGACAAAGCTTCATATAGTGATACAGCCTCCACAATAGTAATACTGAGTAAATAATGATGGTGAGGGTGACAAAGCTTCATATAGTGATACAGCCTCCACAATAGTAATACTGAGTAAATAATGATGGTGAGGGTGACAAAGCTTCATATAGTGATACAGCCTCCACAATAGTAATACTGAGTAAATAATGATGGTGAGGGTGACAAAGCTTCATATAGTGATACAGCCTCCACAATAGTAATACTGAGTAAATAATGATGGTGAGGGTGACAAAGCTTCATATAGTGATACAGCCTCCACAATAGTAATACTGAGTAAATAATGATGGTGAGGGTGACAAAGCTTCATATAGTGATACAGCCTCCACAATAGTAATACTGAGTAAATAATGATGGTGAGGGTGACAAAGCTTCATATAGTGATACAGCCTCCACAATAGTAATACTGAGTAAATAATGATGGTGAGGGTGACAAAGCTTCATATAGTGATACAGCCTCCACAATAGTAATACTGAGTAAATAATGATGGTGAGGGTGACAAAGCTTCATATAGTGATACAGCCTCCACAATAGTAATACTGAGTAAATAATGATGGTGAGGGTGACAAAGCTTCATATAGTGATACAGCCTCCACAATAGTAATACTGAGTAAATAATGATGGTGAGGGTGACAAAGCTTCATATAGTGATACAGCCTCCACAATAGTAATACTGAGTAAATAATGATGGTGAGGGTGACAAAGCTTCATATAGTGATACAGCCTCCACAATAGTAATACTGAGTAAATAATGATGGTGAGGGTGACAAAGCTTCATATAGTGATACAGCCTCCACAATAGTAATACTGAGTAAATAATGATGGTGAGGGTGACAAAGCTTCATATAGTGATACAGCCTCCACAATAGTAATACTGAGTAAATAATGATGGTGAGGGTGACAAAGCTTCATATAGTGATACAGCCTCCACAATAGTAATACTGAGTAAATAATGATGGTGAGGGTGACAAAGCTTCATATAGTGATACAGCCTCCACAATAGTAATACTGAGTAAATAATGATGGTGAGGGTGACAAAGCTTCATATAGTGATACAGCCTCCACAATAGTAATACTGAGTAAATAATGATGGTGAGGGTGACAAAGCTTCATATAGTGATACAGCCTCCACAATAGTAATACTGAGTAAATAATGATGGTGAGGGTGACAAAGCTTCATATAGTGATACAGCCTCCACAATAGTAATACTGAGTAAATAATGATGGTGAGGGTGACAAAGCTTCATATAGTGATACAGCCTCCACAATAGTAATACTGAGTAAATAATGATGGTGAGGGTGACAAAGCTTCCTATAGTGATACAGCCTCTCTATAGTAATACTGAGTAAATAATGATGGTGAGGATGACAAAGCTTCATATAGTGATACAGCCTCCACAATAGTAATACTGAGTAAATAATGATGGTGAGGGTGACAAAGCTTCATATAGTGATACAGCCTCCACAATAGTAATACTGAGTAAATAATGATGGTGAGGGTGACAAAGCTTCATATAGTGATACAGCCTCCACAATAGTAATACTGAGTAAATAATGATGGTGAGGGTGACAAAGCTTCATATAGTGATACAGCCTCCACAATAGTAATACTGAGTAAATAATGATGGTGAGGGTGACAAAGCTTCATATAGTGATACAGCCTCCACAATAGTAATACTGAGTAAATAATGATGGTGAGGGTGACAAAGCTTCATATAGTGATACAGCCTCCACAATAGTAATACTGAGTAAATAATGATGGTGAGGGTGACAAAGCTTCATATAGTGATACAGCCTCCACAATAGTAATACTGAGTAAATAATGATGGTGAGGGTGACAAAGCTTCATATAGTGATACAGCCTCCACAATAGTAATACTGAGTAAATAATGATGGTGAGGGTGACAAAGCTTCATATAGTGATACAGCCTCCACAATAGTAATACTGAGTAAATAATGATGGTGAGGGTGACAAAGCTTCATATAGTGATACAGCCTCCACAATAGTAATACTGAGTAAATAATGATGGTGAGGGTGACAAAGCTTCATATAGTGATACAGCCTCCACAATAGTAATACTGAGTAAATAATGATGGTGAGGGTGACAAAGCTTCATATAGTGATACAGCCTCCACAATAGTAATACTGAGTAAATAATGATGGTGAGGGTGACAAAGCTTCATATAGTGATACAGCCTCCACAATAGTAATACTGAGTAAATAATGATGGTGAGGGTGACAAAGCTTCATATAGTGATACAGCCTCCACAATAGTAATACTGAGTAAATAATGATGGTGAGGGTGACAAAGCTTCATATAGTGATACAGCCTCCACAATAGTAATACTGAGTAAATAATGATGGTGAGGGTGACAAAGCTTCATATAGTGATACAGCCTCCACAATAGTAATACTGAGTAAATAATGATGGTGAGGGTGACAAAGCTTCATATAGTGATACAGCCTCCACAATAGTAATACTGAGTAAATAATGATGGTGAGGGTGACAAAGCTTCATATAGTGATACAGCCTCCACAATAGTAATACTGAGTAAATAATGATGGTGAGGGTGACAAAGCTTCATATAGTGATACAGCCTCCACAATAGTAATACTGAGTAAATAATGATGGTGAGGGTGACAAAGCTTCATATAGTGATACAGCCTCCACAATAGTAATACTGAGTAAATAATGATGGTGAGGGTGACAAAGCTTCATATAGTGATACAGCCTCCACAATAGTAATACTGAGTAAATAATGATGGTGAGGGTGACAAAGCTTCATATAGTGATACAGCCTCCACAATAGTAATACTGAGTAAATAATGATGGTGCACAGACCGCAGAATCCTTTATAAACGCATTCTATGAACACCTTCAGGAATGCATGGCTTATGCAATCCCATATAAAACCAAGACCCAATCCTCCAAAGGCAGACGTCCAGTCTGGTGCACCCCAGCCATAAACAAACTATACAATAGAAGGAGGAAGCTACTACATGATAAAGCAAAAACCCAAAAAGGGAAGGCATCTCTGATCAGTATTAGCAAAAAACTAAGGTCACTCATAAAATCATCTAAGGCCAGCTTCGAGAGAAAAATTGCACAGGACACTAACGATAATCACAAGGCTTTCTTTAGTTATGTTAGGAACCTGGGTGGGGGAATTCCCAGATATGCTCAGAATTAGTCAAAAATGACAAAAAATACACCAAACCCTAAGACATTGCCAACATCCTAGCTGACAGGTTCAGTGCAAACTTCTCCCCCACTCCCCACCAAAAGGGCAAATATCTATCCCAGCAGAGTGTTTCCCCATGACTTCTCAGATGCTCAGGTAAGAGCCGCCCTCTCCAAAGCAAAAAACACAGCATCAATGGGACCAGACTGTGTCCCAGCTGTGACCTACATGAACTCCAAGAAGAGCTAAACCCAAACATAAAACTACTGTTCAATCTCAGCCTTACAACAGGATATGTACAAAAAGAGTGGCATACAGCAACAGTGGTCCCTCTCCACAAAGGTGGTGCCTCATCGGATCCTGGAAACTATCGCCCCCTAAGCCTGACTAGCTTGGTCTGCAAAGCTTTGGAAAGGATCATCATGAACCTCATAAATAAAGATATTGGGGACCGACAGACACTGGATCCTACCCAGTTGGGCTTTGCTAAGGGCAGATCTTGCTTCTTAAACCTGGTTGATTTTTTGAAACAGTCACCAAGGCCATTGACGAGGGGAAGGTGGTCCACACAGCCTACCTGGACCTCGCAAAAGCCTTCGATACAGTACCCCACTCAGGCATTATAGATAAGCTCACCAGCTTAAATATAAACCCCTATGTCACTAGATGGGTTGCAAATTGGCTCAAGGACAGAAACCACATGGTTAGAATTGCTGGAGCTATGTTAGACTCCAAACCAGTTACAAGTGGCGTCCCACAAGGCTCAGTCCTGGGACCTCTCTTGTTCGGTATATATTTCTCAGAGGTACAGGCCAACACGGATGGACTGTGGCTGACCAAGTTCGCAGATGACTGCAAAATGGGCGCCATAATCGACTCTCCAGATGACACAAGCATCCTCCAAAAGGGCCTCATAGAAACAGACAACTGGTGCCAGAGCCATGGCCTCAAGCTAAACGCCAAAAAGTGTATAGTCATCCCCTTTGGCAAAAACAAAGTGCCCACAAATTACCACATTAATCCATTAAGTACGGAAGAAGTAATTAGGGACCTGGGGACCCAAGTTGATAGCAATCTCTCATTTGACAACCACGTGGCCAAAGTGGTTAGAAAAACATTTTATATAGCCCAACTAATCATGAAGGGATTCACATCTAGATCAGGGGAGGTCATCGTGCCTCTTTACTCATCCCTCATCAGGCACATAATTGAGTACAATGCTCCTTTTGGGATGTACCTTAACAGACACCTGCAGTAACTGGAAAGACACCAAAAGTACCTCACCAGAGGATCAAAGGGCTCAAACAGATATCATATGCTGCCCGGTTAAAGAAACTCCAGCTCTACTCAGTGGCATACCGCCTGCTCAGAGGCGATCTGTGCCTGATGTATAAAGCCATGTCAAACACGGAATTAATGGACATGCTGCACCTCAGAAAATCCAAATCCCATAGAGCTACGCACTCGAGAGACTTGAACCTTAGCACTGAAATAAATAGGACATGCTGGAGGGACAGATTCATAACCCAGAGGCTCCCTTCACTCTGGAAAAAAATCCTAGTCCAGGTTAGGCAGAGTCCCTTGTTGACTCTCTTCAAGAGGAATCGTGATGCGTGGATGGGAGAGTGTAGCTTCACCCCGGGTATCACTTCTGTGGCACTGTTAAACAGAGGCACAGTATACTAACCTCGAAAAAGGGCATAGCAAAATTAATTTAAAATGGTTGGCGAAAGCCAAACGCACTCTGGCTAGGCTTATAAATGCCCTAGGGCAGATAGCCTAGTATGAACCTATGAGCCTAAAATGATGGTGAGGGTGACAAAGCTTCATATAGTGATACAGCCTCCACAATAGTAATACTGAGTAAACAATGATGGTGAGGGTGACAAAGCTTCATATAGTGATACAGCCTCCACAATAGTAATACTGACTAAATAATGATGGTGAGGGTGACAAAGCTTCATATAGTGATACAGCCTCCACAATAGTAATACTGAGTAAATAATGATGGTGAGGGTGACAAAGCTTCATATAGTGATACATCCTCCACAATAGTAATACTGAGTAAATAATGATGGTGAGGGTGACAAAGCTTCATATAGTGATACAGCCTCCACAATAGTAATACTGAGTAAATAATGATGGTGAGGGTGACAAAGCTTCCTATAGTGATACAGCCTCCACAATAGTAATACTGAGTAAATAATGATGGTGAGGGTGACACAGCTTCATATAGTGATACAGCCTCCACAATAGTAATACTGAGTAAATAATGATGGTGAGGGTGACAAAGCTTCATATAGTGATACAGCCTCCACAATAGTAATACTGAGTAAATAATGATGGTGAGGGTGACAAAGCTTCATATAGTGATACAGCCTCCACAATAGTAATACTGAGTAAATAATGATGGTGAGGGTGACAAAGCTTCATATAGTGATACAGCCTCCACAATAGTAATACTGAGTAAATAATGATGGTGAGGGTGACAAAGCTTCATATAGTGATACAGCCTCCACAATAGTAATACTGAGTAAATAATGATGGTGAGGGTGACAAAGCTTCATATAGTGATACAGCCTCCACAATAGTAATACTGAGTAAATAATGATGGTGAGGGTGACAAAGCTTCATATAGTGATACAGCCTCCACAATAGTAATACTGAGTAAATAATGATGGTGAGGGTGACAAAGCTTCATATAGTGATACAGCCTCCACAATAGTAATACTGAGTAAATAATGATGGTGAGGGTGACAAAGCTTCATATAGTGATACAGCCTCCACAATAGTAATACTGAGTAAATAATGATGGTGAGGGTGACAAAGCTTCATTAAAAAG
>NC_056744.1:1496323133-1496513678 GCF_019279795.1 Protopterus annectens | reverse complement strand
AACGATATAAATAGGTACACATGCTGCACCTGTTGTCACTCCCTTAATCTGTTGAAAAACTTCAGCTTCAAAGAATTAGAAGTTATGTACTCACCATAACGTTCCATCTGAGTAGGTGTATTCATTTGTCTGCAACCTGTGGGTTATGGATCCGATATCGGATCCGAACCGGCATGGTTTTCCAGCTATGGATCCAAGCTCTCAGCTCCTCCCCTCACCCATAATGCCCTGCTCTACCCTCATGACCTCAGATCGAGTTTGCCAAAGCAACAACACCCTGAAAAGGGTAACATAGAATATGCAGGAAACTGAAAGGCCAGGGGGATAGGAGGGCGGGATGGTTGCAGACAAATGAATACACCTACTCAGATGGAACGTTATGGTGAGTACATAACTTCTAAATCTGAAGTAGGATATTCATTTGTCTGCAACCTGTGGGACAGAGTCCCCAGCTACCTGAATCTTGGGCGGCCATCATGGAAGGATACTCAGAGCACCGCTGAGCCAAAGGATGCTCTACCCTAGATGCAAGATCCAACTTATAGTGGGAAATAAAAAGTATGAGATGAAGCCCACGTGGCTGCTGCACAAATATCATCTAGAGGAATCCTAGCCTTGAAGGCTGCCGAGGTAGATACTGACCGGGTTGAATGGGCATGAACCCTTCCGGTGCGGGCCTTCCTGAAGCTTGATAAGCCAATAAGATGCACTGTGAAATCCAGCGGGACAGAGAAACTTTAGAAATTGGCTTGCCCAAATTGAATTTTGCAAAGGAAATAAACAACTGGTCGGATTGCCTATGACCAGCCGTCCTGTTCAGATAAAATCTAAGTTGCCTGTGAACATCTAATGAATGGAGCTTATATTCACCTTTGTTTTCATATTTAGGAAGAAAACAGGAGGTTAATGGACTGATTGATGTTTGCTTCAGAAGCGACTTTAGGAAGAAAGGACGGATTGGTCCTGAGGTAGACACGGTCCGGATGAAATACCAAGTAAGGAGGTTTAGCTGATAATGCTTGAAGCTCAGAAACTCTCTTGGCCGATGTAATGGCTACCTGAAAAGCTGTGTTGTAGGACAAGAATTTGAGATCCACCGTAGCAGCTGGCTCGAAGGCGGTCAAGGCCTGTAGAACCAGAGAGGTCCCAAGGAGGAACCGCTTGTTTTATAGGGGCCTGAGAAGAAAAGTACTTTAAGTAAATCTTCGTCAATCTGGCTGACATAAGAGGATTAGAGTCATGGCCAATGTGATAATGAGAAATTGCCGCCAGTTGTACTTTGACTGTGGAACTGCTGGCACCATCGTTAAAGAGAGTGGTTAGAAAGTCAAGCACTAATGGAAGAGGAGCGGTGAAGGGATGCAGGCGTTGCCGCTCCGCCCACAAAGAAAAACGTTCCACTTGCTGCGGTAAACCTTTCTAGTGGATGGTTTATGAGCTGCCACCAAAATTGCCTTAACAGGTGACGAAATACCGGGAGTCCTGATCAAGAGTGGAACTGGAGCAGCCAAGCGGTCAGCTTCAGGTTGTCCAGATTCGAGGAGGAATGCAGGATGGATGGGATATCAGATCCGGGATGGGATCTAGAATCCAAGGAGGATTCACCGAGTGAGACCTTAGGAAGGGGAACCAGATCTGTCGAGGCCAAACGGAGCAATGAGAATCATTCTGCAACCCACCCGAGAGGCTTTCTGAAGAACTTGGAGCATCAGAGGCAAGGGTGGATAAGCATACAGAAGACCGGGTGGCCAAGCATGCACCAGAGCGTCTCTTGGGGTACCTCCGGGAGGAGGTATCAGAGCGAAAAAACTGTCGCACTTGGTGTTTGAGGGAGAGGCAAAAAGATCGCATGAAGGGGTTCCCCACCGTGCGAATATGCGTTCCGCTACCTGACAATTGAGAGACCACTCGTAAGGGGTCAGAATGGTGCGACTGAGCTTGTCCGCTAGGATGTTGGACCGACCCGGAATGTGCGTTGCTATTAGAAAGCGGTTGGTGGAGATTGCCCATTCCCAAACTCTCATGGCTTCTCGACAAAGAGGGTAAGACCTTGTCCCCCCTTGCTTGTTGATGTACCAGACAACAGACATATTGTCCGATTGAATCGCAATTGTTCCCAAAGGAAGAAAGTCCTGAAGTGCTAGCAACGCCAAGAGCACTGCTCTCATCTCTAGAACATTGATATGCAGTAAGGTCTCTGAATTGTCCCACGTGCCTTGGACGGTCCGCCCAAAAGTGCCCCCCACCCGAGGGGGGAGGCGTCCGTGGTCACCGTTGCGTGAGGGTGCGAAGCAACAAATGGGCCGCCTTTGTGGAGATCCGGGGAGTGGAGCCACCACAAGAGGGACCGCTTGCAAGCCTTGCTGATTGCTATGGGATGATGCATGGGGAGAGCAAGGTATGACCACTGTACTAAGAGCGTCCACTGTAGAATGCGCATATTGAGCCTGGCAAGAGGAAGAAGTGCTATGGCCGATGCCATGGACACTAGAGCCCTCAGGACCAACTCCGCCAGAACAGAACTTGAATGGAGGATGGCCCGCACCTGAAGCTGCAGATTTTGAACTCTGTCCGCAGTGAGGAAGGCTCGTAAACTCTTTGTGTCTAGCCTGGCCCCTATGAAATCTAAGAGCTGAGTGGGCCAGGTTGGATTTCTTTGTATTTATTGTGATGCCCAGAAGGGAGCAAGATGGAGAAAGGAGTCTCAGCCAATAGAAGTAGATGCCTTGTTGGGGCGGTAAGAAGCCAGTCGTCCAGGTAGGGAAGACCTGCACCCCCTGAAGCCTCAGGTGGGCCGCTACCACTGCTAATACTTTGGTGAACACCCTGGGGGCTGTGGTGAGACCAAAGGGAAGGACCCGGAACTGGTAGTGACTGGCTCCCAGCCGGAAGCGGAGAAACCTCCTGGAGCGCCTGTCCATCAGGATGTGGTAGTACGCGTCCTTGAGGTCTATCGAGCACATCCAGTGATTTTCTCCCAGAAGGGGGAGAATAGATTGCAGAGTGACCATTCGGAATTTTTCCTTGGGAACTGCCAGATTCAGGAGAGAAAGGTCTAGGATTGGTCTTAGTTCCCCCGTCTTCTTTGGCACTAAAAAGAATCTGGAGTAGAACCCTGATCCGATCTGGTCTGGGGGAACGGGCTGGATGGCTCTTTTCTTTAGCAGATGGCCAATTTCTGCCAAAGCGGCCTCCCGTTGACCGGGTGGGACGTCTGGGAGGGACTTCAACTTTGGAATGTGAAGAAAAGGGATGTGATATCCTCTGGATATAATTTGGAGAACCCAGCGGTCCGATGTAATGGACTCCCATGCCGCTAGGTGCCCCGAAAAACGTCCCCCGACTGCCTCCAGAGTGGAACAGTCGGGCAACCCCTCAGGGTTGCTGCGCTGGCCGCTCAGAGAAAGGTTCCTGGACCCGAAGTTTCTGGGAGCCCCTCTGCCTCTAGGGCGGCGTCCTCCCTGTCCTCCTCTGCCACGGAAGGACTGGTTGTCCGAGCAGGCTGGGACTGCTGCGACTTCGGAACCACATCTTCTTCTGACCCTTTTGGTTCCTAGAGTAGGGCCTCTGGGGTGCAGAGAAGCGATTCCACGGCAGACAGCGCCTTCCGTCCTTTTCGCTCTGGGTCAACGTCTCGAACGGTTTTGCCAAACAGAGCAGAACCATCAAAGGGCGTTCGCAAACGACGCTTTGAAGGGCTCAGAAAAATGCAGTGACGGAGCCAGGCCTGACGCCTAGTGACCAGTCCTGTCCCCGCAGCTCTAGCGGCGCCCTCCGTGCATGGGAGAGTAGCCGCATAGAAGTATTAGTAACTGACCTAAGAGTGGCCATACGGGTGGAGTGCAGAACCCTGTCCTCCTCCGAAATGGACTCAGGGGGGGATGCAGCGTATTCTTTAATAAGATCTCGCTGCATCCTAATGACATGTGCCAAATAGTTCAGCGCCCTTACTGAGAAGGTCGCTGAACTAAACATCCGCTTCCCCAAGCGGTCCATCATCCGAGACTCCTTGCTCGGGGGGTGGACTGAGGGACTCTCCTGAGCCAGTTCCCTCTTGGTGGCCGCCGTCAACATGGCATCTACCGGAGGCCCCTTACTCCAATGGGCCCGGTCGGAAGGCGGACTAAGGATCCTATCGGGTCTCTTGGGAATTGGCTCCATGGTGTCCGGTTCCTTCCATGCCCTGGTGGTAATAAGGTCCACCAGGGGGTCGGCAGGGGGGGACACCCAAGAGGTAGACGGGCCCGCTTCAAATGCCTCCAAGAACACGGAATCGTCCGAGGAAGACTTGGGGCAGACCACCCCTTATATCGAGCATTTCCATGATGTCTCCAAATGAGACATCCTCGGGGGGTGACCATGGGGAGCCTTCCCCTTCCTCCAAGTCCGTGTCTTCTGTGAGAGACTCGGGGGAGTCAATGTGCCTCCTCTTGCACGTATGCTTGCGAGGGACATCCTCTGGGGGGCTGTCAGAGGAGTCCTCACAAGCAGCAATTTGTTCCATAGGAGCAACTTGGGGCACAGAAGCGGGCTGTCCCAGGGGCCGGATGGTGGAAGCCTGGCCCAGTGCAGAGGGAGCGAGGGACGGAGCCTGAACAAGTGCCGGGGGTCCGGAGACCCTCAACAGAGCCCTCTCCACTACATCAAAAGCCGAAGGGGAGCCGACCTCGACCAAAGGATCCGACAATCGGCTCCACCTCGGATCCGAAGAGTGGACCGGAGCCGCCGGCGCCGGATCCGAAGGGACAGTGCGCTCTGACACAGACGGCGCCGAAGGAGCACTGATCCCCCCGGATCCGAGGCTCGGATCCAGGCTCCGAGAGGGCGGATCCGACGCACTCGAGGGCCGGGTCGATCCGGCACAAAGTACTATCGGCGCCGACCCACCCCGCTCGGCTGCTCGGCTCCAGCTGCTCCGAACCCGGATAGCGGGTCGGAGAAGGAGCAATAGGCTTAAAAAGGGTGTTGAGCTCCCCCCCAGAGGGGGGGGAGGCAAGAGCACTCCCATCTGCATCTGGGCCTGGATGAATCTTCTCATCATCCGGTCCAGATCAGCATCTGACAGGCTATATGTAGATCTCGACGAGGCTACCGAGGTAGGCCTGGAGAGCCTCCTCGATAGCCTCGACGGAGATCGGGTCTCCTCCTCCTCAGGGCCCGGTGAAAAGCACACAGGGGACCGGAGCCGAGAAGGAGGAGACCGAGCCGACACGGAGCCGGTGGAGAAGCCCGCTTGGCTGGCGGGGCCGAAACAGAGGTCTCGGCCCGCCGCTTGTGGTGCTTCTCCCTCCGGTCCTTTTTTCTGGCATCCCTTTCCTCTCCAGAAACGGGAGGTTGAGTCCCAGGAGCAGGAGGGGGTGCCACAGAGGGAACAACCGGAGCCACGGTTGCTCCCGAAGGAGCGGAGGCCGGAGCCGAGTCCGGCGGCAAAAGACCCGCTAAGACCAGCTTGGACCTCCGCTCCTTAAGTGCCCTGGGGTTGAACCCTGCACAAATGGAGCATCCAGATGTGAGGTGTTCAACCCCCAGGCATCACACCGAGTGTGGCCATCAGCTGGTGAAAGCTTATTGCCACACTCGGTGCATTTAGAAAATATAGACTTAGGTTGATCTGCCATCCTAGTCTAAAAAAGAAGTTACCAAACTAAAGCAACTTAAACAACTAATACACACACAGGCCCGACACACACACTCTACGCCTACAGCGAGGGGAGGGATAAAACTTTTAGATTAACTATAAAAGAAACAAAACACAAGGGGAAACCTACACTTTCACACAAAAAATGAATAAAAACTTCAAAATTCTGATTTTAAACAGTAAAACTACCACTTAGCTTGAGAGCTTGAGAAACAAATCCAGTCACCATGGGCGGCAAACGAGATCTGAGGTCATGAGGGTAGAGCAGGGCATTATGGGTGAGGGGAGGAGCTGAGAGCTTGGATCCATAGCTGGAAAACCATGCCGGTTCGGATCCGATATCGGATCCATAACCCACAGGTTGCAGACAAATGAATATCCTACTTCAGATCATAGTTTTTCTCTAATATGATTTTGGCAAACTCTAGCAGTACTCTAATACTCTCACCATTTAAAATTTACATTCTATCAGGGTGTCCAAAAATAAGGCCAACCCTTCATCCTTCAGAATTAAATTAAAATTATCTACAACCTCCATAATTAAAAAACTGTGGATCTTTCCCAGACTTCTGGAGTCAAACTTTTGAAGATGTCTCCTGAATCCTTCAAAAGACATCCTCCATAGGTGTAAATAGATTTTAACATCTTGACTATGCAAATACCAAAGGGTTGTGTCTTGGACCCACTTACAGCAATGATAGGCCTGTAGGGAAGCTTAATAATATTTGTGCGTACCTCTGGAATCCCGAATTAAGGGGGAATAACTGGCTTGTACACCATCAAAAACCAATGTAACTCAATAGAATTTTTTTCTTCCAACAATAATTCATCCAAATAAAAGTCAGTACCTCCATACATCATATTAACTTCATTTCTTGAAACTGGGTGATATGTGAAATTTTTTTCATACTAGTGATGTAATCAATAGTGTCACAAATCATTTACTGGGTTTCATAACGCTAATAGACCTATTGTTTGCCAATGAATTTAATAGTAAAACTTTAGCCTTACTCATATTACTCATTTTAAATGTATTTTTTCACCAAATAATTTATAAATATCATCTATACACGCTTTTACAAAGGATGCTAAAACTTGGTGTAAAAGGTGGTTTAAAACAATTTTCCTTTTCAAAGAACCATCAAATGACTTTCTCGCACCTTTCCTACCATCATTAAAAATACAATACCAAATTTAATTTTCTTATATACATCTTAAATTCTACTAAAACATCACCTATATCCAGCTGCTTACAGTGGATGAATTTCAACCATTTGTCAAATAGTGAAAAAAAAAGTTTTTGTCAATGGCTAAACTACTATAATTAAAATATTATAACCTTTTTAGTTATTTCTAGCTTTATTCCTTTTTTGTGCTGAGTGCTATCTTCTTTTCTGTCCAAGACTTCAGCTCTTATTTTTGATCAGTTACTTGTAAAATGTGTGGTTTTCAAGTATATTATCCCAGACAGCTGTCACTAAATAATAATGGATATTTGCATTTTAGATTTCTTATATTTCAGAAGATGCTTGCTAATGCAAAACCTGTTATTCTAGCAACTAATTAGGCTAAGAAGCTGACAGTTATTAAATGCATTACTGAGTGAGGTCTATATTATAATATCTAAGTCTTACAACTTCAAATGTTATAATATCGAAACCATTACAGAGAAACACCAGAAAAAAAGGGAAAAAAAAGTTTGCTGTTCCGACAAACATACACACAACACAAGCACACCAAAATAAATAATCCATACACATACACTTCGCAAAACCCTACACTAAACCATACATACACCACTAGCTATCCACTTACCTTAACCCAACCCTAACCCTAAGGTCCCTAACTATCGCACACTCACCTTACCCGCTCTCTAACCGTAAAGTCCCTATCGCACATTCACCTTACCCGCTCCCTAACCCTAAAGTCCCTATCGCACACTCACCTTACCTGCTCCCTAACCCTAAGGTCCCTATCGCACACTCACCTTACCCTCTCCCTAACCCTAAGGTCCCTATCACACATTCACCTTCGTTCGCACACTTACCTTAACCCGGTCCGTAACCTTTGCTCCACAGTCAAGGAGATAGCGAAGCTGCAGAAATGGCCCACCAAATACTTTCCCTAGGAAAGCATTCGGTGTTCTGCAGCTTTGCTATTTCCAGCATTTGCTGAATAGGGTTCGGTATTAGAACATTTGAAGTTGTAAGACTTCGATGTTATAATATAGAACCTACTGAGTGGCCCTTACTATATTTATAAGTACCTCTAATTGCTGGGACTGTGTGCTGAGGAAAATGTCTGTTAGTTGTTTAATCTTGTGGCTTTGCAAGACTTATATGTGATTTGTGTGAAACTACTTGGAATATTTTAATGTGTGGCTACTATTTATGAGGATCATACTTGAACTTCCATTTTATGGCCGTCACAATTTAATTATAGATAGAAGTCTAAAGTTTATACAGAAGTCATCCCTCTCAACCTCTTAACACAAATAAATATGGATAAAGCTGTAAGTAATAGGGTACAAAGGCCCCAAAAGAGAGAATTTTAAATATTGATTTTATAAACTTAGAAAGTTGCTAGAATAACATATTCTGTGGTAGCTTGAATTTGCTGAAGGGCTTGAAGTTTAAAACTCAAATATTTGACATTTTTTTCTGACTTGAATCCTCAATGATTTGCCAGAAAAAAAAATATGAGGAACAGACCAAAAGTATGAGGCAAATACGAAAATCTGGACATTCTACTGGACAGTTGAGAGGTATGACATAAGTGTCTATCACTGTTGTATGGTGGTGAGAGCTGTCTATGGATGAAATTAACAACATGGGTGGCTGCAGGATTTTTTGCAGGGGGTACAAACCCAGAGGCCACAGCTCTAGGGTATATCTGTTTACATGTGGATAACCAAGACCACCTACTGTATTCCACACTGTAGTGCCGAAAATGACAGGGTCTCTGTGGATTTATATTGTTATGAAATAATACCTCAACAGAACTGTAATATTGAACTCATTCATATAAAAATGCTAAAGTTTTTGGGTAGGTGTAATTTTTAAAAACAAAAACTGAATGTACTATATTGTTGCAAGTTTAGGCCTAAGACTTTAAGTGTGAAGCTGGCTCAGTATTTTCACTCATTTGTTTATTTTACTTGAAACACCTTAATCTGGTCAGTATAGGAAATGGAAAAGCCGGAATCTATCCTAGCACTCACATGCACTATGTGGTAAACATGAACCAGTAGGCATAAAAGAGGCAACATATATAGAGGCCACCGATCCATCGCAGAACACCCCCATCCCCAACTGCATCTCATTATGAGCAACAGTCATTATTCAGAATCTTATAAAATCCATCCTGTTCCACACAGACAGGGCCTTTACTGTTAATAATCCTTAAGTAATATCAAACCCAGAGCCAGCTCATGGTCAAATAGGGCCCTAAGCAGGGTAATGGATCAGGCCATCCCATACACACCCTCTACATAGCCATTCCAGAGGCCCATTACTTGGCTATTTCTCCCCAGTTACCAAAACACTGTTCAAACCTCTCAGTGTGCAAACTGTTTTCTGTTTTACTTCTACAATGATTATTTGGATTTAATTTAAAACTTTCATTTCAAATTTTATAGCTCAAACACTGATAGACATTTTCCAAATAAAGCAATAGAATCTCACAATGAAAACAGACTTAGCATTAAAACTTCTCTGCCTTTGAAACTCACATTCATTCATTGAAAACAACATTCTAAGAAAATGCATTTGGCAAGTGATGGATAACATTTACCTATGGGCTGTTTTCAAATCGTAGGCCTCTTGCATACATTTTTAGGACCATGCATACATGCATGCAAGTGTTCTTTTATTCACCTTCCTGATTGTATTAAATTATACTCCCTGTATAATACAGCACCACCTGTTAGTGCATGTTTTGAATTTATAGTTTTGAACATTCTTCCAGTAAGCAATGAAACAAATTTATGAACCAATAATGACAAAACTGTCCAGTTCAGAACATTTCATAAATTAAAGTCTAATTAAATTTCTGTCTAATGTGAATTATGTCTTGTTTGGGCACAACTGTATAGAAACAATTTAATACACTGCAGATTAAATTTTTAAACATCAGAGATAACACCTATTACCCTATGCTGTTGACGATGTACTGTAAGCCACACTGTAAGAATTTTATAAGGCAGCGACTGGAGGCAGATGAACTAATGTCATGCTTTTGCTGCAAATGATTTAAGGTGAGAAGGATAAGTAAAGTTAAACAGAAGCCTTGACTGGATGAAATGAGGTAGCACATTTTCATTCAGAAATAAAATGTTAGTAGTGGTCCATTTTGACCAGCAAAGAACCTAAAATTATAAGCAAATGAGCTTATTAGTTCAGATCTAGCTACTTATTTTGATTGTTTCATAATATTTTGAGAATTTATTCTCAGTGCAATACTCATATAAGTAAAAAAAAAATCTTCCTCATTATGGGGTTACAACATTAACTGTCACTACAGTAAAGTACAATATTTTTAACCTAAGCTGTACCAGCCACATATTGTCGTAATCAGTTACATCTAAAGCAATCCTCAATTAAAAATCACACACAGACATACATGTGTCAACGCACACACACACACACACACACACACACACACACACACACACACACACACACACACACACACACACACACAACCTCACCATAAAACTCTTGACTCTAGTTCTAAGTGTAGAGTCTAAATCTAAAACCCTAAAGTTAACATTAAAAATAAACCATAAAACACAGAGCATCTACTAGTGACACTGCTTGCACAGAGCATTCCTTTGGTTGTCACAAGTAACTTCTGCCAATAAATAAGCAAAATAAACACTTTACTGCAAACCTATGTAGAAAGAATGAGTGACCAATGTTGCCTCATAATAGTTTCCTTGCATGCTTCACCCACAGGTGTAAACCATGGCATTGTGAGTAAATTCTGCTTCTTCCACAGTGGAGCATTGAACATAACTGCAATATATGCAAGCAACTAGTCATGCACAATCTTTTGACTGCAGTTTTAATACTCATAGATTTAGCACATTATTACAAATATTAACTGACAGTGGAACACAAGATGAGTGGTTTAGTGTTTGATGGGGGAGGGCTTCCCCACTCCGGTGAGACAGCAGAAAGGAGACAGGGTATTTTAATAAACTACGTGCAGGTGTGCTCCCACTTAAAGGTTAATAATAGTATGCACTCCTCAACCTCCAGTACCATAAAGCATGCAAACTATGGATTTTCTGTCTTCATACAGAGAAACATTTATCCCAACACCTTTAAATGAGTATCAACAAACACTGCAATCAAAATGTTCGTACGATTTATTATCGATTTGCTATTCATTTAAATCTATTAACAGGGGTAGAACACTGATCCATGAGGGCCAATTTCAGGCTAAGACCAATAAAACTAATAAAGTGAATACATAGAATCACAGATAAGATATAGATAAGATAATGAATCAAACATCCAAAGTAGATTTGATGATAAACAGTGTAGCTATTGATACAATTAGTAATAACAAAAGTACATAAAAACTGATAAACAATTTTTAAAACATGCTCACTGAACAGAAATATGTCAGTACATATTGGGAAATTAAAGACTAGCATTAAGTAACAAAGGATATGCAGAAAAAGAAGAAAAATTTGAAATTTGAAGAGCAATGCTGGGCCTGCCTGATGCTATGTAGGAGTATAGGCACAATGCATGCAGTGTTTGTGTTGTGTATAAGCATTTGTGTAAATGATTTTGTTTGGGTAAAATCATTACTTTAATTATTAGTAGAATAGATAAGAAGTTAATAGGGAAGTGGAGACAGCTCATTCGGAGGTCATTTGTCATTATGGTAAATGCTAAAAGTACAATGCAATGTTGAAAATAATGGACCTTGTGGACATTACATCAAATTTAGAAGAAATGTCATAAGGGAAATTGAAACCCATTTGGCAATTGACCCTATTTGAGAGTTTATACCTATAGCATGGTAACAGTGAACAGCCAAAATCCAAAATGTCTAACTTGATCTTCCTGCATGTCTGCAGCCTAGTGTAAGTGTAATGTAAGTTAACTCTAGTTTTAACTTTAGGCTAGGGTGCGGGTAGTGTATAGATAGGTAATGTATGTAGGCATGGACAGGTAGGTTAGAAGTAGTTTTTTCTAGTAAATGTATATGTGTGGTTTATTTATTTATTTTGGTTGGTAGTATTTGTTATGGTAAGTGTGCGCAGTTACGAAGTGGGGTTAGGTGTGGAACTTAGGGTTAATAGATAGTAATGTATATGTAAGGTAGTGTGTAAAGTTTAAGGGTTTAGTTAGTGTATTATTTGTTTTTTTTATTATGTGTGGATTGTTATGGTGTGTGGGTGTTGTGGCAATGTGAGTTGAGGTAATTTAAAAATGATTGGTTTGAGGGTTCGGGTGGGGGTTTGTGTGTTTAGGTGGTTGTTGTGTGTCGTGGTTGTTGTGTCACAAAACAGGTTTCAATTATTTATATCTACAGATATATATATTATAAATAATAAAAAAAACACACAAAAAAAAAATGCTTAAAACAAATGACATAAAAAAAAAACACAATTTAAAAACAACCAAACACATTTGTTCTTTCACAAACACATGTTCTAAATAAATTCCAAACACAAAAATGAGTAACATAATTGATGATGATGAATAATGATGATGATGATATTGGAATAACAAATCTTGAGTAGCCTCAATCCACCGAAATTATTTTCAAAAAAAAATTTGAAAAAATGTTCTCTCAATGAGAAGCTACCTAGTTTAACAGTTGACAAGGAGAAAAATACTTTTAGTTGACATGCTAAAGATACCCCAATTCAAACTGACTACTATGGAAGAAGACAGAAACATGCATCTCTCTGCAATAGCAACAGGCATTTGTAACTTGGATACTACAGACAGTAAAATCAGCAAGCAAGACAGATACATGGGCACCAAGTCTAGGGCAATATCATTTACGTTTGCACTAAACATGTTTAAATGTACAGTATCTTTCAGCAGGCTTACACAGTAAACTAAATGTTTCCAACTTTGAATGCTTTAGTCTATTTAGTCTTATAATATTTCACTAGTCGTGACTGTCAGAATGTTTATTTTAATACTACCTTACTTGCTGAAGAAGAATCATTTCATGTTAGCTGCACAAATTTGTCCTGGAGGGTGTTTACAGTCATTCCACAGAAGAAGCAGCAGCACAAAATTGGAAGGAATGGAACATTAAATTCCATGCTGAAAGGGAGAACAAGAGGTATGTGTGATGACGCATGTACAGACACAGGTGTGCGTGACCGGTATTTTTAAAGGGAACACCCATAAAATCAAAAGGACATATTTTGTTCATTATTGCAAAGTAGCAAAACATTTTTGAAGTCAAAATCCAGGGGGATGCAAGGGCACCCCCTTGCACCTGCCTTGCAGGCGCCCATGAGTAAAAGTTCCTTTTATCCTTTGCTCAGTTTAAACAGTCAGATATATGACTTTTCAGGACTGGTGTGCATTTCTATGAAATGAGATAGATTACTTTCCTGTGATTAATTTCAACTCTTATATGGGTCTCCTGAGCAATAGCAAAAACTTCAGAGTGATTTAATGCCTGTTTAATTACTGTGACTGTTTTATAATTATTAGTATTACTAGTGACATTAGTTTATTTTTTATCCCAACCAGTCAGTAAAGTGGCTGCAATTGATGGGTACAGAGGCCATGTGTGGGTAAAAATGACTTACCCCTGCTATTTGATCCCCTTTTAACAGCCATTGATCTGACTTGGCAGTAGTAGAGTCACACAATGTCCTGTTTTTGCTAAAATCAGTGCTAGTTTGGCTTATGTTTCTGTGCATGTGGGGGCAAATTATGTATAACATAATTTCTTTCATTTTCAGTCACAGCCATCAACACTGTACCAGGTAAGTGTCCATCTTTGGCTATTTGGCAGAAGTAGAATGTGTGTGAAAGCAACTGCTAATTTGCACAGTGGTACAGTCAGCAGCATTGTCATTTCACAATGCTAGGTGCTGGTTGAGGTCTTGGCTTCTTCTGTGTGGAGTCTGCATGCCATCTCTGTCTCTGTGTAGGTTATGTATACACTCTGATTTCTTCCACTACCCCAAAGACATGATGTAGGCGGATTGGCATTCTTCCAGTTTGTCTGTAGGTAAGTATGCAGCATGTGAATGTGTGTGTGTGTGTGTGTGTGTGTGTGTGTGTGTGTGTGTGTGTGTGTGTGTGTGTGTGTGTGTGTGTGTGTGTGTGTGTGTGTAAAAAATGATACCACTGATGTGGACACTTACTATATTGCCTGGCACATATGTAACTTATGAAACTCTTCTGGGTGATACTAAAAAAATAATTACAAAGTCAGTTTTCAAAAAAATAAAGTTATAAAATGCATCAAAGTACATCCAGACCCTCCAGACCTTCTACCCTCCCGTCCACCTAAGGCTTTATAACTGGATTTTGATACATGCTTAGCAGTGGCCTCCACCCTGAACCTTCCCTAGTCTACAATTGGTCATACTCACACCTGTGCAAAAAAGCTCATAGTAGCATGTAGGGAGGACTGAGGACAATGTCATTTTTTCTTAAATTTGCTGAAACCTCAGAGGTGTACACAGGATACTATAGCTTGTATTTGGGCTGGGTACCCTGTGGTCACATTTTCCTTAAACTTTCCTCATCAGGTTCAGAACCGTGCACAGGAGGTCACTAAATCTTGCCTAGGAGCAGTGTATTCTCTAGAAGAAACAAGTTGGAAACATTATTGTGATAATTCTTTTTCACTTTCTTCACAGTTAAATACCAAATGTGTTCAGGTGGCTATCACTTGGGGGAGAGTAAGGAGGTACACTGTTTATATATTCCTGACAGCAACAGGTTAAAGTATGCTGTGTTCTTTGTTTTTTTTTTTTTTTGTCAGTTTCATCCCAGTCTGACATCAGAGTGGTACACAAATGGTGACTGGTTATCTTTTAGGCACAGAGATGAGGAAGCATGCATGACAGTAGCCACTTGAAATATATTTCTGTCTGTCTATGCTTCACCTTCATCCTAATCTAACAGCAGAGGGATTATTCTTTCTTAAGAAGGTAGGGAGACAAGTATTATTACCAGATAAGATTTTATATATTCTAGAAAGCATTTGTCTTCTCAGATAATTGTGATCTGCTGTTTTGATGGCTCTAATCATTAAGCCTTGGATAAAACTTATTTCATCCTTGAGAAAAAAAGACTGAATTTCTTTCCTTACTTGTTATTTTTATTCAGGCCATCACTGGATGAAATGATTGGAAAAAAAGCTCAAAAAAGCACCTCAGACCATAAATAACCCCATGGCATCTGGGAGCCTTTCAGCCCCCAGATTCCATCTTACTTCAGCAATTTCCTGCAAATTTATTACAGTGCATTCCTGGTCGGTTAGGATCTGTTGAATGGGTATAGGAAAAAGTAAAGCTGAAGAGTTAGACTGAATTTCTTTCCTGAAATTTAATTTTTGTTTAGGCCATCACTGGATGAAAAGTTTGCTTAAGAAACCTCTAAAAGCAAGTCAGAACACCTAGCAACCCCATGGCTTCTGACAGCCTAGTCACCCCCTGACCCCCAGATTAATTCAGCTCTTTCCTCTACAGTTGTTACAGTACACATTTTTCAGTTCATGTGTATTGAACACAAGCAATTAAAAGTAAAAGTTGAAGAGTTAGAATGAATTTGCTTAACTGTGTTTGTTGTTCAGGCCTTCATTGCATAAAAAGGCTGTTTAATAAAATCAGAGCATCTAGACCTCCCATGTCTTCTGGGGGAGGGGAGGTCTACAGCCCCCATATATTTCCTCAACAGTTATTAAAGTGCAACCATGACTAATTAGAATGTGTTGAATGAATGTAAAAAAAAGTAACACAAACTGTGTGAAAGGGAAGAAAAAAAGCTGTACAGTATGATTAGGCCAAAATGGAGGGGAGCAGGTGTGTTCTGGGGGGCACCACATAGATCCTTCACAAAGGGCACCAGTTCAACAAAGGTTGTCCCTGATTAAACAAGCACAGTACAACAAGGCAGCAAGTTATTACCTTTGGTGCTCAGACAGTAGGAAAGTGCATTTCTACAACATGTAAAGGTTATCTAAGGTGATAGCTGCTTGCAATGATATAGTTGGACTGATAGTACCTGAATGGATCAGTAACAAATTAGGTAAGCTACACATAGAGAAATAGAACAGTTCACAAATTCTATACTTAAGTAAAGTTATCAGTTTGAAGGTTCCTTGGATGTTATTTGTTACAAACCTTATTGGTTGCTCTAAGACTCAAGAATGAACTAAGGACTTTAAATGATTTCAAAGGCAAAAATGTAGAAAATCAGTCTTAGATTTTAACAAAAAAAGAAAAAAAAGGAAAAAAAGAAAAGGAAAAAAGTGTGCCACATAGGGATGTGCATTGCAACGAGGAATCACTATCCATTAATCAAAGCAAAGGAAATGAAATGATAGGATAGATGATTATATGGTTTACTATTGCAAGGTCGAACGGCACTCCTTCGAATGTACTATAGTCGACAACGGAAGGTCGTAAATGTTGAATGTCGAAGTCAAAAAATCAATCTAGGAACGGTGTTAACATGGGTTGAGGTAGGTGTTCGTATTATTCTGTACTACAAACATCTCCCCTACCTCGACCCATGTTGAAACCCATTCCTAGATTGTTTGTTTGAGTTCGCGATTATCAGTTTCGACCTTCCGTTGTCGACTATACTACAGTCGAAGGAGTACCGTTCGACCTTGTAATAGTAAACCGATTATATAATCTAGTGCTATAAATATTCATATGTGCCAGGACAAAAGCTAAGATTTTGCAAGGGGTGATAATATGTAAATGCATTTCACAATTCTGTAAAAAAGGGCTTTCTTAGAAGTTCCTCAAGATAAAAAAAATGAAGTTTTACTGAAATGCTGTTGACATGTTTGTGTAAAACCTGTCTATTCATAGCTTGCCATTCTGAAAAATAGAAAGGCTGCCAGAATGTAACTGAGAAATCAAACGCTTTTCAGGAGAAGTGAATGCACACACAGATTGACTGAATGCTCACAATGTTATTTTAACCTACTGAGCAGAGATATTGACCATGAATCCTGGCATTGCTATTTCTACCTCCTTAGAAGAGATGCAGTTCTATTTGTTTAACATACCTCTCAGATTTCCACATTTTTGCAGAATGTGCAGATTTGTTCCTCATATTTTTGGTCTATTGCTCATAACATTTTTAGTTTTCTGGTAAATCATTGTGGATTGAAGTTGGAAAATAATGTCAAACATTTGAGATTCAGAATTAATATCCTTCAGAAAATTCATGTGAATCCAAACCTTGTTATTCTATCGACTTTCTAAGTTTATATGAGCAATATTTAAAAATTGTCCCTATTTTTGGGCCTTTGTCCATGCATTATTTATGGCATTGTCTGGGTTTCTTGAGCTAAGATGTTGAGAGGTACACTGTATAAGTACCAGCTTAGTTCTTCCTTGAAGCCACAAGCCTAATGGGAATAAATTCAGTACAAATAACAACACAGACACACAAATAAATGCATGGCAATGATTATTATAAGAAATATCCAAACACTGCAGTTACAGATATATATTCAGTTTGGCCCTAGTTGGACATGACTATGAGTCAAAATCAGTTACATTCAACTTATCCTATATCAAACAATTAGTAAAACAACATATAGTTGGAAAACTGGTAAGGAGAGAGCAGAGGTCAGGAAAACAAAATGTGGATCTGGGGATGGGGGGGAGGGCAGCGGTATGATAACAAAACAGTTGTTATGAAGATCCAGTAAGTTTTAGAGGAAGGCCAGGTCCACAAATAGCTGCATGTGCAAGAGAGGACCTTGAGCTTGCAATCTCTGTCTGAGAAGCAGAACAAAACAGCTGTTACATGGAATGTATATTAGATGCGCATGGTGAAGGTATAGCCTCTTTCACTGGGGAAGGGCTTGAACAGGTTGCTTACCCTTTAGGACATGTAGATGCTAACAGATATAGAGGTTATATAATACTTCTGGGATTAGACTGGATGCTTTTGAAGTCAACCACTGAATAAGATGGAGTAACTTCTACTTGCAAATTTTCGGTAACAGTACCCCTCTCCCATGGAGTAGTGCAACAAAAGCTGAGAATCTAACATGGCAAACAAACCAGACATAGATCATAGGATCATAGAAGGTTACTAGGCTAATGACTTGAAAGCCTTTTTTTAAGCCTAGCCATTCATGCTCCAATTTTCCCAGTTATCAGTGCCCAAAGACTAGAATGGCTTTGATATATGCCTATGCCTTAGAGTTTCTACAAGCTGCACCTGTCCATAAGGCTCAGAGGCAGCAAGCCTGGAGTGAATTTGAGATTTCCCATCTACTGGTCTAAATTGAATAGGCTTGAGGAAGAATGCTGCCTCACTTGAATGATGAGTCTACTCCAGAGAAGGGGTAACCTTTGACACACATACCTGTCCCTCTAACATGTTTTATGTCACAGGTAAGGTTTAGATTCATAGGTTCATAGGTAGGTGCAAGGCTATTGGCCCTAGGGCCTATATAACCCTAGCCAAAAAGGTACCCTGGCTTTCGACACCCAAGAAAATTATTTTCCTGTGGCCCTGTTGAGCAGAGCCACAAAAGTGATCCCCAGGGTGAATTTCCTATTTCCCATCCAATCATCAAGAGTTTTCTTGAAGAGTACAAATGAGGAGCTATGTTTGATATAGATAGGTAGTTTGTTCCAGAGTATGGGAAGTTTCTAGGACAGGAATCTATCCCTCAAGTATGTTCTATTTATTGTGGTGACAAGGTTTAGGTCCCCAGAGCATGTAGCATGGAGGGAAGTGGAGCATGTCCAGCAGCTCTGGGTTTGACATAGCTTTGTATGTTAGGCAGAGATCGCCTCTGAGTAGGCGATATGCAATGGAGTAAAGCTGGAGTTTTTTGAGATGGTCTGTGTAGGATTTGAGGTATTTCAGCTGCCTTTCCAGTTGTTGTAAATGTCTTGTGAGGTACATACCAAAAGGGGCGTTGTACTCTATAATGGGTCTAATGAGTGATGAGTAGAGGGGAACAATGACCTCTTTTTTCCTGGATGAGAAACTTTTTTGTGATGAGGTGTACCACATAGAAGGATTTCCTGACTACTGTAGTGATGTGATTATCAAAGGAGACACTACTGTCCACCTCTGTCAGTGTTAAGTAGACTGCCGCCTATGTGGTAGTTAAAGGCTACAGAGTTTTTACCAAAGGCGATGACAATGCACTTTTTTGCATTGAGCTTGAGGCCATGGCATTGACACCGGGAATCTGTCTCAGGGAGGCCCTTTTGTAGGATGTCCACATTGTTAGGAGTTTCAGTAATGGCTCCTAGTTTGCAGTCATCTGCGAACTTCATTAGCCAAAGACCTTCTGTGTTAGCCTGTACTTCAGAGAAGTAGATACCAAACAGGAGAGAACCCAGGACTGAACCCTGTGGTACTCCACTTGTCACTGGTCTGAAGTTGGATTTGAAGTCTGCTACTTTCACAGTGTGGGTTTTGTCAGTGAGCCAGTTGGCAACCCATCTTGTGACATAGAGATTTATACCTAGTTTAGTGAGTTTATCTATAATTCCAGAGTGGGGGATCGTGTCGAAAGCCTTGTCGAGATCTAGATAGGCTGTGTGAACCACCTTACCCTCATCTACGGCTTTGGTGACTGCTTCAGATAAGTCTATTAGGTTTAGGAGATATGATCTGCCTTTTACAAACCCAAACTGGGTGAGGTCCAGAGTTTGAAGATTACCAATGTCTTTGTTTATAAGTTCCATGATGATATGTGCCATGGCTTTGCAGACCAGGCTCATCAGGCTAATAAGGCGGTAGTTCCCAGGGTCTGTGCTGGCTCCCACTTTGTGGAGTGGGATAACCATCACTGTGTGCCATTCAGTGGGCACAAAGCCTGAGGTGAGGCTATGATTGAACAAGGTACTTAGGTGGGGTGCCAGTTCATTCTGTAGTTCATGTAGAATGCAGCCTGGAATTTTGTGTTCTTGGCTTTGCAGAGTGTGTTTTTTTACCTGTGCAGCCATAATTACAGGAACTTTGCATTCTTCCAGTATAGAGATGGGCCCTTTAGGGGTTGGGGGGGGGAGTTAGCAATAAACCTATCTACCAGGATGTTGGCAATATCAGTTGGCTTTGTATATTTAGTGCCATTATGCTGTAACTCAGAGCAGATCTGTGTGTTGCCATTGAGATTCTTGACGTAGCTATAGAATGCTTTGAGGCTGTTTCTAGAATTGATGGTGATTTTGTTTTTGTAACTAGCTTTGGAGGTTTTTATGAGGGATCTCCAGCTTCTTACTGAGGCTGATCAAAACGTTCCTCCAATCACTGGATTTTACTCTTTTTTGCAACAGTTTCTTTCTTCTTTTGTAGAGTTTGTTTATGGTAGGGACCAACAGATTGGCTTCCTTTTTTGGAGGATTAGCAACTTGGTTCTGTTATGGATAGCATGATCCATGCACTTGTGTAAGTGCTTATAAAGTGCATTTGTGTAGGATTCAGCAGTGGTACCTCTATTGCCCGTCTGCATGGGTGTCGCGAAGTTTGCCACTTCTGTCTTAAGAAGCATGAAATTAGCTTTGGAGAAATTTTTTACGGTGGTTTCCCTACTGGGGGTGGGGGCAGGATGTGGATGTCTAGGGTGATTAGCTTGTGGTCATATCTGACCAATGAGGAATTTACCTCTGGTATAGAACACCGGTTGCCCATGTTGGTAATGACCAGGTCTAGGATATTGCTGCCCCTGGTGGGGGTGTGGATAAGTTGATTCAAGGCATTGGAATTTATGAATTCCAGAAAACATTGAGCAAAAGAGTTGGTACATGAGTAGTTTTCCCAGTTAATGGTGGGGTAGTTGAAATCACCCATTATTAGGGTGTTGGATTGTAGCCTAACATTTTACAGTGTATCAAGAAATGAGGAGTGGGAATCCTGGGGCATGGCAGGAGATCTGTAGCAAGCCCTAATTTGGATTGTAGTCTTGCCCAGAGTTAGTTGCAGTTGGATAATCTTGGATGCATTATGCTGAGCAACTAGCCTGGAGCTGTGGATATCCTTAATGAATATGGACACGCCTCCGCCTTTAGTGTTTCGGTCCAGGTTAGGTGGCCGAAAGGTGTGGTATGAATTATAGCCTGGTAATGCAGGGGTACTCTCTGGAGCCTTGAACCAGGTCTCTGTCACTGCACAGATGTCGATGTTCTCCATTTTAAGGAGTAACTCAAGTGAATGCATTTTGAGGTGTAGACTTCTAGCAATGAGTAGCATTACCCTCAGATTTTGCTTGCTTGTACCTGTTACAGTGGTGAATTTGTCATTTGAAGCTTGCCTAAAAAAGGCACTATAGGGGTGGCAAGAGTCTTAGCCAGTATCCAGAATCCGAAGGGTGACAGGTGCAGGCCATCTCTGGCAAAGCATCATGGTCTGTCGATCATGTCATCCCAGCCAGACAGACACTGGATCCCCTTGGAATGACACTAGAAGCTTAGCCAATTGTTGAAGTCAATAATTTTATCCTTGTACTGTGGTATCATTCTGGGTGATGGCAGGATAATACTCAGGGCTAGGGTCATACCTGCCTGGGCTACAAGATCAGAGAGCTCCTCCATGTCTCTTTTCATGTAGTCCAGAGAGGTATGTCTGAGGTCATTCACACCAACATGGACAATGACAAAGTCAAATTTATACTTGTTGTGGAGTGAACTGAGTGCGTGCATTATGTGGCAGATCCTGGCACCCAACAGGCAGGTGTTGGGTGCGTTGTTATGCCTTATGGGCTATGGTTGAGTGGCACACTGAGTTTGTGGGCTATGTGTCTTTTGGGTTGTGTTGGTGGGGTGGAGGTTGCTTGTGTGTCTGCTTTGGAGGTCTCTGTTGCTTGGGCAGAGTTTTATTGGGAGCCTCCATGACTGTAGGTGTGTGTTTTGTGTTTCTATGTGTGTGCTTTTGTAGTATATGTTTTCAGGGACTATGTGATGAGTGTGGTGTGGTGCAAGTGTTTACCTTCTCCACTTGACTGTCTAGTCCAGTCTTGAGTGAAGAATGTTTTGCTTCCAGTTTGGCTATACAAGTGCATCTCTCACAGGTTGTAGTGTTGGGTGGTAGGAGGAGAGGGTTGTCTGTGTATATGAGGCAATTGCTGCATTGCCCCAAGATGCCCAGATTCATCAAGTAGACAGGAGAAAACAACGGGAGCTGACTGTTAGACATGCCTGGATAGGTGCTTATTTATTAAGTACTAAAAACTGTTTTCCACAAGACAAATGTGGAAAGTTGAGTGCTGTAGTCAGTTCTAGCTTTTTAGTGCTTACAATGAGTTCTGAACAAGTGCTGAGCTCAAAGAAACATATTTGAGTGCTAAAACTAAAATAACTGGCTAGTTCTAAGAGAAAATTTGAAGAGCAGACTTTATGGTGCCAGGAATAGTTTAATCCTAGCTAAGCAGCGATGCATGAAGTGTATTTTTTTAATATAACAGTAGAAAAAGAGCAAACTGATTTAAACAAATTAACCAATTAACCAATAAAAAGCTAAAAACTGAGACCCATTCCAGCAGTCTTCAATCAGACAAGTTCTAACTGCACACTCCTACCACTAGGGTGCAGGGGAACCTTCTCCAAAAAAATGATGGCCTGGATAAGTGCTCAAGTTATACAAACAAAGTAGATTCAGCAGTTCTGAATCTAGTCTATGCTACAGCAAACAAGGCATACCAATTTCAGAAAGAAACAGTTCAAATAGGCAGGCACAATAAGCCTTTAACCAGAAACTCCCAGCTCAAAAGGGCAGAATCTACCCTCTCCTCCCACAAGAGTGCAGACCACACCTTCTTAATGTAAAATAACTGGCCCGATGCCCAAGTGCTTAAACCAGAACTAATACACTTTTAGAATAACAGACAGTAAGCCTTCAATCAAGGTTTAGATCCTTAGATCAAATAATTCTAGTGCTGTTTGCACTGTGAATATGTAACAGATCCATCAGGGATGGCTGAATCAGAGAGTGCATCTTGTAGGGTAAGAATAAATCACTGCACAAGTGCAGGGACAGGGCTTTGAGGCAGTCTGTATAGGATGTTTTATTTACACCCTGTATTCTTTTAGTGAGGAACCTCTGTGGTCACTCCAGCTGTTGCAAATGCCTGGTCAGATACATGTTGTAGGGCGCATTCTACTTAATTAATCATCTAAATAGGGCTAAGTATAGTGAAACTATGATCATTTTATATCTGTATGACATGCCCTTACTTATAAACTGTGCCATGCAGAAGGATATTTTCATCACCATGGACACATGGTGATCAAAGTTCAGGTTATTGTCAACATGAGTTCCCAAATCCCTTACCTCTGTGTCTGTTCTTATTGTAGTATTATCAGTGTTGTAATATTCAAGGGTGATCATCTTCCCGAAGGGTATAATTATCTATTTTATGCATTGAGGTTTAGGCCATGGCACTGACACCAGTTGTTTATCAGTATCAGACCCTCCTGGAGATCTGCATCTTTAGAGGATTCAATGATTGCAACCAGCTTGCAGTCATCAACAAATATGGTCTGCCAAAAGACCTATACATTTGCCTTGACTTCAGAGAAGTATATTCTGTACAGGAGAGGCAACATAACTGAGCCTTGTTTTGACAACACTAGAAACAGGTGTCTTGATGGAGGTGGATTCCCCCACACTAACTTCATGTGTCCTATCCATGAGAGGTTTGACTATCCATCGGGAGACATATGGATTTTTATGCCTAAATTTTGAGTTTGTCTATAATACCCAGGTGATGTATTGTGTCAAATGCTTTTTCCAGGTTGTGGTAGGCAGTATGCACCATTTTTCCCCACGCCCATGACTCGAGTGACTTTCTGAAAGAAGTCCACCAGTTTAGTAGGCATGACTTGCTCTTGATGAAACAGAACTTGGATGGGTTCAGTGTCTGAAAATTCCCTATGTCATCATAAGGTGTACAAAAAAAACTTTCCATGGCTTTGCATATAAAGCTAGTTAACCTTATGAGTCTGTAGTTCTCTGGGTCTGGTGATGGTCCCCCTTTGTGTAGAGAGGTGACTGTTGCAGTCCTTCATTCCCTATGGAAGAAGCCTGTCTGGAGACTGTGGTTCATTAGATATTCTAGTGGGCCTCACAAATTGTGTTTCAAGCTGTTAAGAAGGCATCCTGGGATACAATCAGGACCCAACAATGCAGTGCTTTTAGCTTCGGAGAGTACAGTGAAGGACAGCTCTTATAGGTTCATAGGCAAGTACTAGTGTAGTTGCCCTTGTAGACCATTTTAAGCCTAACCAGTTTCCCTTTTGTGCTCAGAATAACTTCTCCCATTTAATTATAGATTAGCCTTAGCCATCCCATGATCAATAATCATACATTATCTCTAATAATAATAACTGAGATCATACCATAGATAATTTGAGGGGACCCATGCATGGAATAAAGCATTTAGGAGCTGCCACCATCAATTAGAACTAGAGGAGACAGTCCTGGGGTAAATTTTCTGTTTCCCATACACAGAGCTAAGTTGCACTTGAATATGAACAAGGAAGAACTTTGTTTATGTGGATAAGGAGTCTGTTCCACAGCAGCAGTAACACCTGTGAAATGCACCTGTCTTTCCAAGCCATTCTGTTGATGTTGGAGAAGAGGTTTAGCTCCCAAGATGGAGTATTTCTAATACAATTTGATTTGCTGATGTGCAGTAAATCCATCAGTAATGGGTCAAAAGATGCCTTGTATTCCAGAGACATGCCAGCTTTTAGCAGTCTGTAGGGTACAGAATATAATGACAGGGCTATGAGTGTGTCCATGTTGGACATGTTGTTTAGACCTTGTATCCTTTTAATAAGGTATCTGTGGATGTTCCAGTTGTTGCATGTGTCTGGACAGATACTTGCCAAAGGGGGCATTATATTCAGTGATTGACTTAATGAGTAAATGAGGACAATGACATCCATAGACAAAGATTCAATCCCTTTGTTTATAAGATGTGCAATATAGGAGGACTTTTTCCAACAATAGACACATGCTGATCAACAGTGACTTGCCACATAAGTTTCCAAATCTGAACAACTGAGTTAACTTTTAGGAGTGTGTTGTCAATGTGACAGTTCCCTGGGGTATATAACTTCATGAAGGATACAATAATACATTTTTTGGCATTCAGTTTCAGTCCACAATTTTTGCACCATTTATTTATTTTTGACAAACCTTATGGGGGGATGGCTAAGTCATTTTGGGGATTCAGTGACTGTTCTTGGCTTGCAATTATCTGCAAACCTAGTTATCCAGTGTCCTTTGGTACTGCTTTTATTTCAGAAAATGGATGACAGACAGGATAAGTCCCTGAACACAGCACCCTGAGAGACCCCACTGGTGAATGGACTCAGGTAACTTCCTCTGTTTTGATTATCTTCAAGCTATCTGTGAGCCAATTGGCAACCCAGCAGGTGGCATAATGATTTCTTCTCAATTACTGAGCTTTTCTACTATGCTTGATTGGAAGTTGTGTCAAAAGCTTTGGCCAGGTCGAGGTATGTAGCTGTGCACTATTTTGCCTTTAACCATTGTTTGGTGGCTTTTTCAAAAAAATCCACTAGGTTAAGTAAGCATCACCTGCCCTTACCAAATCCAAACTGACATGGGTACAGCTTTGGGAGGTTCTCTATGTCCTGATTAGTTAATTCCAGGATAAGTCTTTCTATGGCTTTGCATATGAGGCTGGCCAACCTTAAGGGTCTGTAGTCACTTGGGTCTGTGGAAGGTTCTCTTTTATGCAGGGGAATAACTGTAGCTGTTCTCCATTTGCTTGGGACAAAACCTGTAAGGAAGCTGAGATTAAACATTGTTGTTAGGGGTGTGGCTAAATCATGGTTCATGCTACTTAAGATGCATACAGGGATATTGTCAAGGTCCATCAATGCAGTATTTCTGGCTTTTGATAGCACTTTTAAGACTTGATCTTGCGTGATACTTAGAGGCGAGCCAGCTTCAGGTATATCTTGGGGGACAGAAGGAGTGGAGAGATGGGTAAAACTAAAGTTAAAGTTTTTGGTTAGTACATTCACTATATATTCAGTCTCTGTATAAGTAACATCATTCACAATCAGTTTACTGTACTCCGCATTGCTACAATATGCTTTTGACATTATGAACACGACTAAAAATGCCTTGTGATTGACTTTGGCTTGAGTAACTATTTTAGCTTCAAACTTGGATTTTCTGGATTTTATTAAGCTCCTGAGTTGTTTGTTTATTTCAGTTATTATGCCTCTAATATTGTGGAAACTACTCTTTTTACTTTTGGTCAAAATTATTTTCTTTTTATTATAACACTTGTTGATAGTGTGGTTCTACCATGTTGATTTGTTTCTGGAGTTTGCTTTACACTTGATCCTATAGGGTACAGTTGCATCTGTGCTACACTATCTTTAGTGATAGTTGGGGAAAAAATGTTAGAGAGTATTTCCTGATGGGGTAACTGAGGGTGATGGCTGTGAAATCGGAACTAAATTTACCAGCCAGCAAATCTGATATATGGTTCAGTTTTATATAGGGAGTTCCATTTACTATTAGTTTAACACACTGCTGGGTGTTTCCCTAAAACCTGCATACATAACTTAACCCAGGAGTCTATTTCCTTGAAGTTGGCTTTGGTGGAATTGATCAGTCCTCTGAGTTTTTTGTTAAGACTGATGAGAGTCTTTTTTCCTTGCTGGGTATAATATTTCCTATTTTTGGATAGGATTTTCTTTCTTTTGTTGAACAACCTATTAATACTGAGGATCCACCAAGTAGGCTCTTTGGGGGTTTGTCCTATGTTTATTTTGGATAGGAACTGCCTTTTCTATGCAGCTATTTACATGCTTGTACAGAAAAAGGCAAATGTATAACACAGAGGTTAATTATTTAAACTGATACTACATGTTTTAATTATACAGTGAAGAGTTTGTTACCTGTATATCTTAGTACTAACTTGCTTACTGCTTTTGGCATTTTTGACTTCACAGAGGGATGGAATCTTCTCAGCATATGACATTTTGTAGTGGAAAAAAATCACCATACATTTACTGGTGACACTTTCACATAACTAACAGACTGCCTGAACCTTGCTCATTGCTTTCTCTTTTCCTGCCTTCACAATGAGGTGATCAGTGTGATGTATTCAGCTCTATTTGGAAAATAAGAACACCTTGTACTTTCTAATAACCCCTTTATTGTAATTAATAGGGTTTCAGACTTTTTGTTTTCACTTGGTCTTTAAGATGCAGTTTACTTATAACACACTATTGCTCATAGTTATCTTTGACTCTACCACTCAGGCTGACAGTGGATCCATGGATACTGTGAATCTGTCACATTTCACAAAATGGATACTAAGCTAGTACTAAGCTAGCCAATGTCTGCTCCAGAACACATAGGATCTAACTTTCCTGACAAAAGAAATCTTTAATATCCACAGGAAAAAAATACATCATTTGGTCATTCCCCATGTGACATCCCCACTCTGTGCCAATAATCAAGGAGTCTGAATCCTCACCACTGACACCGGGAAGGGATGTGCACTTGGAATATAAATGGATGCACCCAGTAATTCCAGCTGCTCACCTCTCTGCATCAAGCACAACTTCCTTTAAGAGCACACAGAGCACACACTGAGCCTGAAGTCTGGATTTCTCTATATCTGTCTCCCTCAAGGTCCTCAATAAGACTCCCCACTAGCACAGCTGTAGGGTTAGACTTTCAGCCGAGTGTCTAATCCAAGTCCCCCAGTACCCTCTCTGTGAAAGCAGTGCTTCACGACCTACTCCAAGTAGCTGGCACACACACACTCTTTGAAATTTAATTTTCATACACACACACACACACACACACACACACACACACACACACACACACACACACACGCACACACACACACACACACACCTAGGAAAGGCTGTCACAGGTTACCCGCTATACCAAGTTTACCCAGACTATAAGGTAGATTCACTGCCATCAATAAGTTACTATAAGTTTCTTAAAAGGGTATACAATTATACTGAGTGAAATGAATATTAATACAAATGGTAATGTTGACCAAACAGCAAGGCGTTCAGGAGTGGCCAGAGTTATCACCAAATAAATATGTGCAAATACTCAAAACTTAAACATTTTTCTAAAAGAACCAGCCACAATGAAAAGTTTAAATGTATTTAATAATAAATAAGAAAAAAATGAGAATACTAAATATCTATTTACAGTAAACACTAGAGGTTCAGTAACAGGGAATATTAAAATAACACCGATGGAAAGTTTCACACAGTTATGAAAAAACAGTATTTAGGTAATCTCACATTCCATTCCTGATTGACTAAAGAAATGACTGCTCCTTTTTACTGAATAGAGCAAGGCAAGATGGGTGAGTGGTCCTTGTTCTCAGATCCAAAACAGAATACAGAATGCTACTGAGACTTCACTCTCCTCTAACATTAAACCATTATTTCTGTCCAGATTGACATCACATACATTTGGTCATCTGAATCTGTTTCTCATGCTATCACCAACACTAAAAGCTGCCAGGATGTTAGTACTTACATGTCAATAATACACACACAAGAGCATTGCTCAGATGTGGTGCAACTGCTGGAAGCCATAAAACTATAAAACCATTCCACACTTCCTACAGTAGCTACAACATATTCTGTAGCACAGACAATGTGTCTCTGGCTCTTCAAAACTGTAGAATATTATCTTTATGGCTTAACCCACAAAGTAATTTAATTTCAGGACTATTTTTCAAAGTCAGGTAGATTAACCTCTTCCCCTCCAGTATATATTGTTAAAACATATGCATTTAATTCAGTTACAATAATACATGTACATTTATTTTCCTTCCAGCAGGGCACACTGTTGATACATTTTAACCCCAGCAAACCTCACAAACACATTTTCAGCACAAGCATCTGTACAAAACAGTTTGATATACAAATGACACATAATTATTTACAAAATTCCAGCTAGCTCTGCTGGCATATGTTACACATCCACTGCCCCACTTCTGGCATGGCTGGCAGCACCTCCTATCATCTCATCTCTCTCCACTTTGAAGACTCAAGCTAGTTGTTCAAGTGTCCCTTGAGAAACATTGCTTAAGAGGAATGAGTCTATCTGGGAATACATTATCACATACCCTGTCTTGAGATCCCATCTGCCTTGTATTGCTGACGTCACTTCAGTGCTGCACTGTCATATCATATGCCTGCAACCCTAGGCTCCACCATAGTAACTTAGGATTTTTCTGGCTGGCTTGCTGTAACCATAGATCACCCTCAGAGTCCGCCTGCCTCCTACTGCAAATAGTCAGCACCAGGGCCTCCCTATCATGGTAAGGTTTCATCGTGTTAACATAGTACAGTTTGTGCCCCTGCCTCCTGCCTAGCAGTCCTACCATGTAGTTAACATCACTGACCTTCTTTACAGCTTTGAAGGGTCCCTCCCAAGCTGCCTGCAGCTTATCATATCTGACAGGAATGAGAACCATCACATTCTGCCTCACAGTGTACTCTCTAGCTCAAGCATTCCTGTTATACCAGATGTTTTTCTGCTGTTGGGCTCCTGTCAGGTTCTCCTGAGCCAAGACCATGAGCTCCCTAAGCTTTGTCCTGTGATTTAGGATGTAGGCCACAACAGACACCTTGTGGGATTCACACCCACCCTAATATTAATCACAAATCAAATCTAAAGTTCTCCTCACCCTATGCCCATACAGCAACTCAAAGGATGAAAAAAATCTGTTGATTCCTAGGGTACCTCTTTGTAAGAAAACAGCAGACAGGGCAAATATTTGTCCCACTCTCTCTTAAACTGGTCTGCAAATGCCCATAGCATGTTCTTTAGTGTAGAGTTTAACCTCTCCACAAGACCATTAGGCTGGGGTTGGTAGGGGTGGTCTTTAGGTCCTTCACCCCACAGTGCTTCCACAGACAAGCCAGCAGGTCTGACATGAAATTGGCACCTCTGTCAGTCAGTATTTCTCTTGGGAAACCTACCCTGCTGAAAATCTCTAGCAAAGCATTTACCACCTTCTCTGCCTCGATGGAGGACAAAGCTACTGCCCAGGGTATCTAGTAGCATAATCAACTACCACAAGGATATACTTCTCCTCGATGGAACTTGGGGTACTCAGAGGCCCCACAATATCCATAGCTATCCTCTGAAATGTATCCTCAATCACAGGCAAAGGCATCAAATGAGCTTTGACCTTGTATCCTGCTTTGTCTACTTTTTGGCACTGCTCATAGGTCCTGCAGTGCCCTGTTACATCCCTTGCAATCCCAGGCCAATAAAAGTTCTGCATAATGCATCTCTTTGTGTGCTTTATGCCCATATGACCTGCATAAGGAATGTCATGGGCTATGAGTAGAAGTGCCAGATTGTAGCCCTCCCTCAGGGTCCACTTTCTATACAGTAACCCTTTGTTCCAGTATACAGATTCTTTTTTTCTTGAGAATCAGGTGCCTCCCTAGCTACCACCCTTAAGTCTCTTAGTGTAAGGTCTGAAAGCTAAGCCTGTCTCAGCTCTACATTTGTGACTCTTCCCAACTCCCTTCCACAGGAAGTCTGGTATCTTCTGACAACAATGCCTCACTGTTGGCCTGGGTACTACCACTCAACTCTGCCCTTGCAGTCACTTTGTCCAAGGGAACACTGGTACCTACCAGCAGTTGTGGCTCACCTTCAGGCTTACTGCTACAGGGTAGCTCCTTCCCTGAAATAGCTAAACCACCATCCCTGGCTTCAGGTGTGGTATCTGTCTGGGTTTCCTCCAAGCTACCAGACCCATATGCCTGTCTCCAAGCCTGGCTAGGTGCAAATGCATGCACATGAGGTACTGCATTATCAAAATCATTCCAAATCAGGAAGTCTGCAGGGATATCCTCAAACACACGTACTTGTTTGCTTCCTCTTCCACCCTCCCAGTCAAGGTGAACCCTGGCCAAAGGCATTTGGAATATGGTTCCTCCTAAATCTCTGACTGGAGTAGACTGGCCAAGAAATTGCTGCTCCTCTTTAACCACTGCAGGCTTCACAATGGTTATATCAGAGGCTGTGTATCTCTTAGCTGTGGCCTGTTTTCCATCCACTAAGATTGGATATAAACTCTGGTGATAGTTTGGGATCCTTGTTGTCTGCAGACAACTCACCACTGGCATACTGTTATTCTCACCTGCTGGCTCCCCCAACTTCTGTTCCTCATATTGCCTCCATGGAGAGTTGTATGATACGCGGCCCCACTGGTTACATTTAAAACATTTAACCCTTGATTCTGGCTGTGTATCTGAACTAGTGGCTTCTCCTGTTACTGGCTAACTCTGTTGGGGTGGTTTAGGCTGCCCAATATGGGTTCCCTTATATCCATGAGTGGCATTGGCTATCCCTTTCCTGCACAGTGATTCCCTGCTTGCTAAGTACAGATGCCCTTTCTTTCCCAGATCATCTGCAGAGTTACATTCTCAGTCTGCAAACCAGATTCTCATGTCATCAAGCAGAGTGCTAAGGGATTGCTCCCTCAACAAAATGTCTGTCAGCCCTTTAAAAGTGGTGAACTGATACCCTCTCGCCCACCTATGAAAATAAGTGCTTAACTCAGCAATAGAATCACACACACTTTCATTTACCTTATGTAGATGCTCATGAATCTTTTTTCTGTAAGCTTCAGGTGTTCAGTTAAAGCATTCAAATAGAAATTTCTTGACTTTTTCATAAATTAGACAATAAATATCAGACAATTTAGAAACAGCAGTTACAGCTTTAACATGGAGTAAGGGGGTTAGGAATTACACAGAGCCCTTGGTCAACATTGTAATGTTTACATACTCTTTCAAATGTATGAATAAAACTATCAAAATTAGCACTCTCTGCAAATTGTGAAAGACATTTATTGACTTTTATTGCTTCTGGGGTTTGGTTATTCCCTTCCCCATTATCTCTATGACCCTGGTGAAGAGTCAGCATATTCCTCTAATGTTGATGCTTCTTATTTTCTTCACCCTCCAAATGCTGCATTTTTTCTGTTGATTCTAATTCCATCTGTTTTGCCTGCTGCAGCCACACTGCTGATTCTAATACCATAAATATGACCTCCAGTTCAGGTCTCTTTAACTCCAGATGGATTTTTAAGTCCTCTGAGGAAAAGGTGAACCGTCCTGTGTCTGAGGATTGCAAATTTACATCACCAGACTGGTTATCATCCTGGTTGCTGGTCTGAGCTGAAACTAAGGATGAAATAATTTCCTGTTTAGTCAGGTTGGCATACACCAGTCTTTTGGCTATGCACAACTTGGCCAACCAGTTCTTTGTCAGCTTGCCATAATCCTCTGTTGACATTTTTGCCTGCTCTCCCTGACTAAACTAAACTAACAAAAAAAATTAATTAATAAAAATAAATGACTAAAACTGTTGTGATATGAAACTCTGAATTTCTACCATGTGGCTGCTGAGAGAATGCTTACCTTTAGTAAAAACTGCTTCTAGGCTACAGAAGTTCAATATCCACATCACTGCTCGGCAGTATGCGACATCCATACTCTGGTCCAGTAATCAAGGAGCCTGAATCCTCAGCACTGATACTGGAGAGGGATGTGCACTTGGAATACAAATGGATACACTCAGTATTTCTAGATAGAGACCTCTCTTCATCAAGCACAATTTGCCTTAAGAACACACAGTGCACACACTCAGCCTGGGGTCTAGATTTCTCTATATATGTCCCCCTCAAGGTCCCCAATAAGACTCTCCACTGGCATAACTGTAGGGTTAGGTCCTCAACAGAGTGTCCAAGTCAAGTCCTCCAGCACCCTTTCTGTGAAACCAGTGCTTCATGTCCATACTACAAGTAGCTGATACACACATTCTTTGAGATTTAATTTTCACACACACACACACACACACACACACACACACACACACACACACACACACACACACACACACACACACACACACACACACACACACACACACACACACACACACACACACACACACACCTGGGAAAGGTTGGAACAGATTACCTGCTCTACCAACTTTGCCCAGACTATAAGGTAGATTCACTGCCACTAGTCACTTACTATAAGGCTCTTAAAAGGGTATTCAATTATACTGAGTGAAATTAATATTAATACAAATGGTAATGTTGACCAAACAGCAAGGCTTTCAGGAGTGGCCTGGGTTATCACCAAATAAATATGTGCAAATACTCTCAAAACATAAATAGTTTTTCTAAAATAACCAGCCACAATGAGACGTTTAAATATATTTAGTAATAAATAAAATAACACAAGAATGCTAAATATCTGTTTACAGTAAACACCAGAGTTTCAGTCACAGAGAATATTAAAAATAACACAAATGGAAAGTTTCACGCAGTTATTGAAAAACAGTATTTAGCTAATCTCATTATCTAGTCCAGATTTATTTAAAAGAATTACTGTTCCTACTTACTGAACAGAGCAAGGCAAGATGGGTGAGTGGCCCTTGTCATCAGATCCAAGACATAATACAGAATGCTGCTGAGACTTCAGTCTCCTCTAATATTTAAATATTGGGTGGGAGGATGACATAATGGTTAAGGTGTTTACTTTAAAGACACAAGGTGCAGGGTTTGATTCTCACATGGGGTAACTGGCTAGGCTTCAAAGGGGCAGTTAGCCTAGTACTAACCTATGAACCTATTATTTCTGTACAGACTGACATCACATACATCTGGTCATCTAACTCTGTTTCCCATGCTATCACCAACACTAGAAGCTGCCAAGATTTAACACCTACATGTCAATAATAGACACACAAGAGCTTTGCTCAGATGTGGTCCAGCTGCTGGATGTCATAAAACCATTCCACTCGTCCAAATGTTTTTTTCTGCAAAAGGTAGGGGTAGCAATGGGGTCACTGTGCGGAGTTAGTGTTGCAAATCTGGTCATGGCTTACTGGGAATCGGAATACGTGTTCAAGAATAACACATTCTGTGACACCTTTGTTTTCTACACAAGATACCTGGACAACATCTTCATTCTTATTAATGGAGATGAGTGGGACAGTGAGTATGTGCTGGAATATTTCAACAGCACTACACATTTTCTACAATTCACTTCTACATTCAATACTGATACTATAGCGTACCTAGACATTTGCCTAGTGAAAAATTATGCTATTAACAGTTATCTAGCAAGGATATTCAGAAAAAACACATATTCTAACACGTCCCTTCACTTCTCCAGTAGCCACCCTTTCCACCAAAAGAGGTCAGTCATTAAAGGCCAGTTAGTGAGGGCATCTAGAATGACCAGTCTAGATGAAGATTTTTTAGATGAATGTTCTGTCCTAAAAAGTATGTTCCTGCACCGTGGATACCCTGAATCCCTCTTAGATGCCCTTATTCAAGAGGTCACAACTAAGAGAGTTGATAGGGTATATATTCCTCTTCTGCGTGCTAAATCCCTATTGACAACTACTAGTACACATAATGCAGTGGATGAATATTTAGACACTACTAGTAGTGCACTGATTAGTGAGGACAAGAATGTCACATTGACCTTTATTACTACATTCAGTTCACACAGTTACTCATGTTTGGATATTTTACAGAAAAATTGGGATCTGTTTAAGATGTACCCTAATATCTACTTAAAAGTAGGTGAGACTCCTAGAGTGACATTTAGAAGAGGGAAAACCCTCCTAGAACAGCAATACATCCCATTAGTACGGCATACTGGGATGAATAAATGTCAAAATTGTAACTATTGCAAACTTGTCGAAGTCACTGATTCTTTCAAGGTTAATGGTACAACTTACAAACTGAAAGGCAGATTTAACTGTAATTTGACTTTTGTAGTTTACTTAGCTAAGTGTACATTCTGTCCTGCTTTCTACATAGGAAAGACGGAGCGGAGGCTTCGTGACAGAATGTACGAACATCAATATGCTATGAATAAATGTAAACTGGAGAATGCGTTAGCTAAGCACATTATCTCTAACAATGAGCATGCCTTTAAATTTATCATCATTGATCAAGCCAAGTATGATAGTAGGGGTGGCCCTAGACCACTTAAACTTGAAGAACTTGAATTAGCTTGGCAAGTGAGGCTGAATGCTTATAATTTTCCTTGGCTGAATGATTCATGCTCAATCAGCAGCATTCTCAAATTAAAGAGTTTGCAGAGATGAGTCATATTTTGTTAAAAACATACATTTTTTCTGCCAATGGTGGAGTTACACAAACTACTTCTACTGCTTTTACTCTTGTGTATTGTGATTACTGTCGCAGGCATGTTTATATTTTAATGTTGTTTTTATTTCTGGTTATTAGTAGTTGTCACTTTAACTCCAATGTGCATTTACTTATGTAAAACAAAGGGATGCAATTGGTGAATGTTGTTCATAAGGAAGGTTTTATACTTGTTTTAACTGTTTCTGAAGAAGTTTGCCATCAGTCTGACGAAAAGCGCTTTAAACAGTGGAATAAACAGTGTTATTTGGCTCTTTCCGGACGGTGTTCCTGGTTTTTCAAACCTGTTTTTGGATTCATTCCACTCTTCCCATAGGAGCTACAACCTATTCTCTAGCACAGAGTCTGGCTCCCTTCACAGCTGTGTAATAACATCTTTATGGCTTAACACATAAAGTAATTTAACTTCAAGAATATATTTCAAAATCAGGTAGATTAACCTCTTCCCTTTCAGTATATGCTATTAAAACATATACACTGAATTCAGTTACAATAATACATGTACATTTCTATTCTTTGATACATTTTAACCCAAGCAAACCTCAGAAATCATTTCAGCACAAGCATCTGTACAAATCAGATTGATATACAAATGACATATAATTATTTACAAAATTCCAGCTAGCTGGTATATGATACACATCCACTGTGTTACTTTTCCTGGCATGGCTAACAGTACCTCCTATTGTCACATCCTATTTAAAAAGTATTCCTTCATTTAACTAATTCATGTCTGACTGAAAAGATTAATTTTTAGAGAATGGGACATCTGATGTTACTTAATTGAAAACTATTCCATTATTTTGAAACGTTGGGGTCCATTTGGAAAAACGTGCTTAAAATGAGCCTGATACACTAGTATCCTATACAGTGCAGGAGGCCTTTGTAGCTAAGCACCCAATGCTGTGATATAGTATTGTGTGAGCTGGTACATGTAGCTTCAATACTGTAGTCAATCTATGTATGACATTAGTGACAACTGCTCATATCCTACATTAATTACAGTAACTTATGTCTCTTACAGTAATCTTACCAAATAGCTTTGCCTGACAGCTTTTGTTATCCATTGCATTGTAAATATACATATATATATGTTTATATATATATATATATATATATATATATATATATATATATATACACACACACACACAGACAGACACACACACACACACACACACACACACACACACACACACACACACACACACACACTACGTCTTGTATATTCTTTTATTGTTACTGTATGTTTAACATTCTTCTTTTAACACAGAAATGTATACAAGTATACAAGTCTGTTTTTGTTTATCTTTACTTTGATCTCTGGGGTGAAAAAACATAGTTCATTGTAATCAGTGTTCTACCACAGTTAACACCTTTAAATAAATAAATTAAACATTCCATGCACTGTAACAGGAAAGGTGTGTTATCACACAGTTAAGAACACTTTCATTGCAGATTAAATTTACATTAATAATCTAACTAACTAAAATATATATATATATATATATATATATATTTGCACACGCGGTGGTGGTGCTGCGGTAGTATTGTCGCCTCACAGTAAGACGTTGTCCTGTTCGATTCTTAGCTAAATCATCTTCTGTGTGGAGACGTGTGAATGGGCATGCCTTCGTTGAAGGTTGTGCGTCAGGGTTGGCAACTCGGCATGTAAAAATCTACTGCCAATCATTAGCGGACCGGAGTTCTGCTCTGACGACCCCTAACCGGGAAAAGCCGAAAGACACAACAACATATATATATATATATATATATATATATATATATATATATATATATATATATATTTGCACACACATACCCATACATATTGAGACAGGCAAACATCAGAGCTAAACTACAAGAAAAGGAAAAAATTATATCCATAAAATGAACTACCACACCTCCTTCAATTTTAGCATCAAAAGTCTTTTCTTCCAGGCACGCATTTGAAATGCTTCATTGTTCTTTTAACCTCAGAACTCAGAGGTGGAGGCTTTACGAAGCGATATTTGCTAATTGCTTTATTTTTCACAAATTGATGTATGTAGCAACCAGCCATATTACTAGTGTCCCCATTTGTTAACTCACTTTCAAGAACACATGTGGATCTCTGACTAGGATAAAGTAGTTCTGTGCACCATATGCAGGTCATTTTTAGTTTAGGGAAAAAAAGAGGATAGGATCCCTACTTGTCCTAGACGTTATATGAGCATTTTGGAAAATGTAAAGGTATGCCATTATAATCTCCCAATTTGGACCATATTACACTCCAGGGGTAAACATACCTGATAAAGTTACGCTCTTAGCTGTACTGGACATGCTTTGGTAATGTTCTGTATTTTGTATCATATTAGAGAATCATAATTTTGTAGTGCAGCCCTAAGAATAATAAGAATTTAAGAGTAAATTGCTTTAAAACTCTTCATTGGAGGACTGGGTCCATAAAGACACTTACGAATCCTAGTTTCCTTTCTTGTCAAATGAAAAAAAAAAGTGACCTCATTTGTCTGAATTAGTGGTAGCCCAGGTGGATTTGAATGTCATGTGTAAATTATTGCAAAGATTAGGGCAATTTCTTCAGGGTCAAATTTCCCCAAAGTCTTTGTCAATATTGTATGGGGTCTTCTCTGAAAATAGGTTGTGCCTAACACAGCTAACGCAGTCAACAAAACTAAGTAAATAAAACATAAATAAGTGAGTTGAAGGTCATATTTAGTTCAAAGTCACTGATTTTTAGATACTTTTTGACAGATGTTATAGTACAGAACTGTGCTGTTTCTAAAGCATAATACTAGCTATAGGAATTCTCTTCACCAGCTCTAATCTTACAGTCAGTGAAATATCATCTGATAATTATGTGCCTTTAAATGAAGGTGGTGGTTTCTGCAATAACACTTCTGTTCCTGGAAAATGAAATTGACACTCTGAAGCTGTCTATTTTCACAATGGCATCTAGGAAACACAAAGGAGATTATTTGATGGAATTTATTTGCCCAGCATACCTCTCAAATGTACAGAATTTTGTAGAATGTCCAGATTTTTGCCTCATACTGTTGGTCTGTTACTAATAAAATTTGTTTTTTCATAAAATGTTTGCCAAAACTTTGAGGACTGAAGTCAGAAAATAATGACAGACATTTGAGATTCCGACTTCAAACCCTTCAGAAAATTCATGCTAATGCAAAGCCTGTTATTCTATTAACTTTCTAAGTTCGTAAGAGATATATTTAAAAATTGTCCTTATTTTTAGGCCTTTGTCCCCCCATTATTTATTGTTTTGTCCAGATGTCGTGCTCTGAGGTTGAGAGCTATGTTGCCCACTTTGCCTTGGTACCAGAGAGAAATTATTCAAAGGGCATCTAATAATTTACCCGTCTTCATTCATAGAAAAAAATGTGTATATAAGCAAGCATATATTGTGATGACTATACACAAAGCTAGTGTACTAGAAGAAACATCAATAATATCATCACAAAATGTTATCCACAGAAAAGCTAATTCAAAAAGTAGGGAGATAATTCTAACACTGGACACAACAGTGTTAAATACACAAAACGTTGTTGTCCTTTACAGCAAAATGGTCTAAAATCTACCTGACAGAATTCCAAAGAAAAAGCAATAATCATTAGAGGTTTTGGTAGAAGAAGTAAGAGGAGATGAATGTGGAACTGAGTTTAATCACTTTTGTCTGGGGTGTGGGAAAATTATACAAGTGTAAACAATACAAATAGGCACCACAGCAGACTCAATCTCAACAGCAAAGACAGAGAGAGAGAAAAGGCCAGCTCTTTTGGTAAAGAGGGATAATGAACAGACTATAACCCTGGAGACCTGAGTTTGAACAGTGGCTTGGTTGCCTACTTGAGCTGGTGTGGTGGGAAACAAGTGACACATCCTAGTCTGTCAGCCTCAGAAACTTCAGATACAGAGATGAAGCATAAGATGATCTAAGTATCTGCGTAAAAGAAGATACATATATTTACATCCGGAAGACCTGGAGGAGGAAAGGAATGAGATATTTCCTCACCTTCTCCAACATTTAATCTGATGCTTGAACAGTCAATACTGCTGACTTAGCAAAGGGTTGCATGACATACTTAAGCAGTTTATCTCCTTTGTTATACTTTCAGCAGGTGTGCCAAGTGCTGTAGCAAACAACTTGGGTGCCCCTGATCAAGCTGGGACAAATGTAGCATGGATTAACCTTAAACCATGGCCCCTGTCCTCCATAAGACAGAGAAAATATTCAGAACACCAGAAACACTGAATCACTTCAGGAAGCACATGTATGCCTTGTCCACATCATCTGTCTTGGTATTAAATTATCTAAAGCAAATGGTCTACCTCCAGCAGATATGACTGATAAGCAGTTGCATGCATCAGATGGAATGCCTTCTGGTCCTTTTAGTAAACAGATTAAGACCCAGACCCCCACTTTTATCACCACGTACAACCTTATGTTTTGCAGAGCCTCTAATGTTGCAGAAAGTGGCTACAAATACAGCAGGATCTGGCATTATATATGCCTGTACTCCTGGCTACATTTCCTATTACTTACTGAGGACACCAAAGTAAGCTTCATTTTCACACCATTTAAGATATCTCTGAAAATTTATAGCAGACACTGAAATGTATCTGCTCAGGATGCAAGGGAAAAGGAAAACCCCTTCTGTGATAGCTATCACACTTATAAAAGAAAATCCTTCTCAGCTTTTTGAGTCTGAGAGAAAGAGGAGTCTGAAATATCCCTAGTTTAGCTGCAATCCACAAATACAGACAATAGGAGACTACTGGAAGTTAGACTTGTCTTATTCTAACACTACAACAAAGCACCTGCACAAAGGACAGGGACAGAGATACTTCTCAGGACATCAAGGAGCGCGATTAGGGTTGCTACTTTTTCCAGACACCTCAGTGAACTGCCCTTGTTTCCAGACAAGCAGGCAAAATGATGATTGCCAACTACATGGCAGTGTGGTAGTCATGGAGGTAAGGAAAAAGAGTTATGTCCTGCCCTTTCCACATTCTTCACACATTACCCTGCAGAATGCCCTACCTTGTCAAAAATACCAAACAAGGAGAGATGTGGTAGAGCTGTTCAAAAAGAGAGCAATCCGTGTGATTTACCAAGGATCAGCAATGCCTTAGACACTTTTAGATTATTTTGACACCAAAGAAAAGTAGGGCACATGGACCATCTGTGGGTCTCAGTGGCTATAACCCAATATATTTCCAAAGGAGTATTTTTCCTGATTATCTGTCAGACAGTCCTTCAATGTCTTCATGTTGTGCTGTTTAAATCTGAAAAAATTCTGCTTCTATACCAAAGTTTCACAGGGATTCTTACAGATTTCTTCACTTGCAGTTAAAAAACAATCATTCAGACTTTCATACATTACCTTTCAGCATCGTCAGTTAGGATAACCACTTTTCATGTGTTCAGATCATGGCAGACAGTGAGAATGTGACCAATCACATATGGTGTCACAGTGAATGTGGGCAAACACATGACATCACATTGGGTGTTGTTGTATCTATTGAGTAGTACCTTTCAAGTAAATAATTGTTTTAAAATGGGAGTTTGGGATAACTACTTCCCTAAAGCCATGGAGTTCTAGATGCACTATGATGTATTTTAGAATGTTTTCCCATCCTTTTGCTCCACATATGTGATGTTCTCCAGATCATTAACACTAATAAACTGATGACTTGTAAAATATATATCTTATTAGTCTTTTAAAACATATAACACTAAAAGCAAAGGCTTACTAGGTATTTGAAATCAAGCTCACATTAGACTATGAAAAATGTGGAACTCCACAGCCTTGTTACTGCTACCAAAGTTTGAATGAAATGTAAATTGTGTGCTTGGATGGAAGATAGTTCAAAAGTTGGGAAATAGGTGCCGATGTTTGTTCTGTTACTGCTTATAAATACTTAAGCAAAACAAAAGATAACACCCCCTAAATATTGATACCATATAAACTCTGTGGTATCGTCTACACAAATTGTGTAGCTATTTTCATTTATGAATCATCTTAGGAACTTGACTCAAAGCCACAAACTTAATTTCCTTCTCCATTTCATTTCCAGTCCAAAAACTGAAAGGTGAGGATATGACAGTTAAGCATTTTAGAAATGTTGGGCTCAAATGCTTTCTTAGTATTAACATCATTATTTTATCGTATTGTAAAGGAATCTGTATTGCAGCTATGCTTTTAACTTCTCTTGAAGGAACATTCATCTGACTAGGTGGTAAGGTAGAAATGTGGCCTATATAATGGCACTGTGCACTTTATTTTGCTCCAGAATAACATTTATTACTTGAAATGCATATACTTACTTATCTGTGTTGAGAAAAAAATGTAATTGTTTTATCTTTCTTTGATTTACAAAATGAAACACTCGCTGTAAAAAAAAGTCATTAGAGTTTGGAATTCAGCTCAGTTCTGAAACTTGTCAGGGTATATAATGAAGAAGAAATGCCAAATAGCTGCAAGCAAACCTAATTCTTTCCCCACATGCCCTTTAACAGCATAATAAAGCAACATTTTGGAATTTAGCACTTTCCTTAAAGAAGCCTGCGGCATGCATAAAAAACTGCCTAATGATGAAACTTGTTGATGCTGTAAGGACAAACACACATTACAGCCAAGTGACGTCTCCAGGCGTTTCTGCAGTTACCTCCTACTGCTCCTCTAGGTGTCAAATATTGCTTGTTCATATTTGCATTAATAATTCCAAAACCATGCTACATAGAAGGTTTCAGAATATTTTATCTTGAAGCATACATGATGGCAAACACAATTGTTTTGATATTTGAACTCTGTAAATGAGCATTTGTTAGAACTGTAAGGTGATAACTTCATTTTTTAAAGGTTGAAGCCACACCCATTGGGAGTTAAAGGTACACACTCAAAAGAGCTCTACCGGAGGAAACTAATCTGGGCTATATGTGCCAGAATTTCATCTCTACTGCCTTTTTAAAGATGTCCTCAGGTTACATTCCAGAGGCTGTGGCCCAGCACTGTAAAACTTTAAATCCCAAATATTGAAATGTAAGTTCTGTCTGTCCAGCATTATCTTCACCTTTCAATTTAGGAATCAGAATACTGAGCTGCATGTTTTTTTTGTTTTTTTTTAAATTTTTAACCAAGTATATCTCTTACCTGATGATATATTAATAATAGCTGTTGCTACTTGCATATCATACATATTTATCAAGTGAGTAGTTATGATGTACTACATTCCACACTGCAATAATCATAACGAAGACTTAAAAGTAAAGTCAAGTACCAGTTTGTTGTGATCTTTTTGTGTAGTTAAGTAACACAAGAAACTCACAAGTAGTAACATATACTTAAATTTTATGCAGGAAGCTCACAGTCAAAAAAGGACTGCATCTCCTCTTTGTCTCTGTACATGTAATGTCTGCAGGTAAATACAGTGAAGAAAACAGATGCTCCTTCATCCTGCTGGCATAGTAAAAGTGAAATGTACTTAAAGCTTGTGAAGGGCAACATATGCATTTGCCTCCCTGTATGTCCTGATTTGGTCATGTAGTGTAACACCCTTTCATTTTGCTCCTGTAATAATTGTACTGCAACATGGAGAGATAGAGTTGTTCTGTCTAGTACTGTTAAGTAGATGTTTTACTCATAGGTTCATAGGTTCTTAGGTAGGTACTAGGCTATTGGCCCAAGGGCCTATGTAAGCCTAGCCAGCAAGGTTCCATGGCTTACACCACCCAAGAAAGTTATTTTCCTGTGCCACTGTCGAGCAGAGACACAGAAGTGATCCCCGGGGTGTATTTCCTATTTCCCATCCACTCATCAAAATTTTTCTTGAACAGTGCTAATGAACAACTTTGCTTGACATAGATGGGTAGCTTGTTCCAGAGTATAGGAAGTCTCTGGGACAGGAATCTATCCCTCCAGCGTATCCTGTTTATTGTGGTGACAAGGTTTAGGTCCCTAGAGCATGTAGCTTGGAGGTATTGGGATTTCTTTAGGTGTAGCATGACCAACAGCTCTGGGAATGACATAGCTTTATATGTTAGGCAGAGATCACCTCGGAGTAGGTGATATGCTACGGTGTAAAGCTGGAGTTTTTTGAGGCGATCAGTGTAGGGCATTTATTTGAGGCCAGTAATCCTCTTTGTGAGGTACTTCTGTGGCCTTTCCAGCTGCTGCAGATGTCTTGTGAGGTACATTCCAAAAGGGGAGTTATACTCTATAATAGGTCTACTGAGTGACGAGTAGAAGGGAACAATGACCTCTTTTTTCCTGGATGAGAACTCTTTTATGATGAGGTGTGCGACATAGAAGGACTTCCTGACTACTGTGACGATGTGACTATCAAAGGAGAGACTACTGTCCACCTGGGTCCCAAGGTCTCTTATCATGCATTTGGTGTTAAGTAGATTGCTGCCGATGTGGTAGTTCATGGGTACAGAGTTTTTACCAAAGGGGATGACACTGCACTTTTTGGCATTGAGCTTGAGGCCATGGCTCTGACACCAGGCATCTGTCTCAGTGAGGCCCTTCTGTAGGATGTCCACATCATTTGGAGACTTAACCATGGCTCCTAGTTTGCAGTCATCTGCGAACTTCATTAGCCAGAGGCCTTCTGTGTTAGCCTGTACTTCAGAGAAGTAGATACCAAACAGTAGAGGCCCCAGGACAGAACCCTGTGGTACTCCACTTGTCACTGCTTTGAGGTCAGATTTGGAGTCTGCAACTTTTACAGTGTGGGTTCTGTTAGTGAGCCAGGTGGCAACCCATCTCGTGATGTAGGGATTTATACCTAATTTAGTGAGTTTAGCTATAATTCCAGAATGGGGGATGTTGTCGAAAGCCTTGGCAAGGTCAAACTAGGCTGTGTGAACCACCTTACCCTCATCCACGGCTTTGGTGACTGCCTCAAAGAAGTTGATCAGGTTCAGGAGGCATGATCTGCCTTTCACAAACCCAAACTGGGTGGGATCCAGAGTTTGGAGGTTACCAATGTCTTTGAGTTCCATGATGATACATTCCATGGCCTTGCAGACCAGGCTCATCAGGCTAATAGGTCGATAGTTCCTGGGATCACTGTCTCTAATCACTATTTCAGTGTGCATTTTACTAGGGATACAATCACTACTGTTAACATATCTAATCGATTGCTAGTATTAAATTAATTTATATTATTAAAGGGACTGTAGTTTTCTGTATGTGCATACATCTCCTATGAATTTTACTAAGCTTTGAAACTTCAGAGGGTAAAGTTAGCATATTCTAAGACTGCATTCAGCCTTGAATACAAATGCTATGGCATTAATTTGTGTTGTTACTGTAATGTCATAATTGTGTAAATGCTGGCATACCTGATTAACCTACTGTCCAGAATAATCACAGACAACAAATAAAGTCTACCAAAGCCAAATTTGATGTAAGTTTTGCCTCCCAGGCCAAGGACAACCACAAAGCATTCTTTAGCTATGTCCGCAACCTCAAAGGCAATACACAATTGTGCGCAGAGCTCATTGTAAATGGAGCCACCTACACTGAGCCAGAAGAAATAGCAAACCTCCTGGCTGATAAATCCAGCTCCAGCTTTACTCCTCTCCCCCCCTCAACCTTCCCTCGGGAAATATCATCAAATAGAACTCCACCTGCTATCACTTGGGAGCAGGACCTTAATGCTCTCTATAAGACCAAGGACACTGCATCAATGGGCCCAGACAATGTCCCTGGATGCCTTCTGAATAACATGAAACATGACTTATCAGGGCCTCTGTAATTACTGTTTAACTTTAGCCTCCAAACAGGCTTCATGCCTCATGAATGGAGAAAGGCATCAGTCATCCCTCTGCACAAAGGTGGGCCATCTACAGACCCTGGAAACTACAGACCCATACGTTTCACTAGTCTTATATGTAAAGTAAGGGAAAGAATTATCATGGAGATGATCAATAGAGATATAGTAAACCTCCAGACACTGTACCCAGCCCAGTTTGGATTTGTCAGGGGCAGATCATGCCTACTCAACCTGGTGGACTTCTTTGAGAAGGTCACCAATGCAATGGATGAGGGCAAAATTGTTCACACTGCCTATCTTAACCTGGCCAAGACATTTGACACAATACTTCACTCAGGCATTGTTAACAAACTCAAGAGGTTAGGTACAAACCTGTATGTCACCCAATGGATAGCCAACTGGCTCACAGATAGGACCCAGGAAGTCCAAGGGAACCAATTAATAAGTGAAAGTGTGTACTTTATACCACTGTCTATAGACAAATAGTGTGTTATTTCCTAGGTTGTAAATTTACTCCCACCAGCCAGGACAATCAGCAACATTCTACCTGTTCCTATACCTTGTCTCTCCCTCTCCTTCCTAGACTACAGGTCATTGACTCCTATCCTATCCAACCTGAATAGTAAACTTACTGCCCTGCATTCTTTCTTTCACTAGACATTACCACTTCTATTTAGCCTTTTGTCTACTAGAGGCCAACAGTTTCCACCAGAAACCCATTCTGGTTCTAAGTTTAACTTACAGGCTCTCAGATTCCCATATCCTGTAAGGGCCTACAATCCCACTCTATCTCCCTTTCTTCCTAAATTCCTCACTGCCTATCCTCTCAGTTTATTCTAAATTCTATCAAGGCTTTGTGTCATCTCACCTCCTCACCTATTTTTACCTTAGCTTATGCTCCTCTGATTGTTTCTCCCTGGGTGAACTCCTCTGTGGCTCTTCCCACTCCGTTCACCCTGCGGACTCACTCCTCTCCCCTACCCTGCCTCCAATTCCCACCGGCCCCCAGCACACCTACACTTATACCTAACAAACTCCACCTACCTAACCAACTATCCAATCACAGTCCTCTTCCAATTACCCCTCCCCCTATTGTCTAATCAAGAACACTCCACCTCTCTTTCCACTCCCACTACTAATCCTCCCACTACATTTTTCCAATACCCCTATACACTTATTCTTCCATTATTCTTGCCTTCAATATCTAACTCTCTCCATTCACTTCTAAACCTTTCCCTCCTCAAATAGCATACCACTTATTCTCCTCTTCACTGTACATTAACCTACCCTATCCTAACATGCCCATCCAACTCCCCTTAGCTATTCAACTCCCCAGCTCCATTCTCATCTTACTAATACCCCTGTATCTTGCTACTTCGTACTACCATAAAGCTCCTCTATTCCTCCCTCCTACTCAAACTATCCCTAACCCCCAACTACAACCTCTCCAACTCTCTCACTTTCACTCCATATCCTCTTCCCTTATTCCACCCAACCTATTACATCTTTTTTATCCCAAACTATTCTCTACCTCAACTACAACTCACTCTCTGAATCTTCTGCTAAACCCTAACAAATACCTACTATACAAACCTTATAGACCAAAACTCATCACCTGCAATATCCTAGCCTTATCAGGAGACATTCATCCTAACCCTAGCCCCTGCCTTAGCGCAAACTACTCCATCCCTCTACCCTCTTTCTCACCTACAACAAATAACTCTCCCCACCCTTTCTCTCCTCCTCCCACTTCCCCCTTAACACTCTGAAAATCTTCACTATTAATGCTCAGAGCCTTAATAACAAATGTCACCATGTACAAGCCTGGATTAATCACAATCAACCCGACATCCTAGCCATCTCTGAAACTTGGCTAAAACCCCATATCACTGACTCTGAAATATTACCTACTGGTTACCACATCCTCAGAAGTGACCGATTAAACAAAAAAGGTGGAGGCTCTGCTCTAATTTACTCCACTCTTCTTTCTCTAATTCCTCTTCAAATCCCTACCCCTAATTTCAAAAATTCCGAAACCACAGCTGGCCTTCTCCGATTAAATAAACATAAGAATATCTGCTTCATTCCCTTATGCATGTCCCATGGAAACAATATCTCCACCCTTGAAGATATTCTATACTGGGCCTCAACTCAAATAAAATATGAAACCTATATTCTAGGTGATGTCAGTATCGACTGGAATAAAATTAACACACCATCCCCCTCACTTTCCGTTAACCTTCTAAACTTCACTCAAGTAATCTCTTCTACTACTCACCCTAACAAAAATCACCCCCCAGGGTCCATCTTAGATTGGATTCTAGTCTCCCATCCAAACAAAATCACTCTCTGTGGCACTATCCCTGACACCTTCAGTGACCATCTCCCTGCCTTCATCCTTCGATCAAGTAGCTCCATCCAACACCAACATCTCTACATTCAAACTCGTAACCTCAGTAACTTCAACCCCTTAATTTTCTCTAACATCTTTAAACAAATTAACTGGCAACCTCTAAATACTCTCCCACTTGACAATGCTGTTGAGCATTTTAACTCTATCTTCCTAGATACTCTTAACTCCCTAGCCCCCCTAAGAAATAAGCATATCAAAACTAATTCCACACCATGGCTGACCAAAGAAACTAAACAAGTTATGCATCACAGAGACAAATCCTGGAAGCTCTACCAGAAAAATAAACTGTCCTCTACCTTACTCCTATATACCCAACTCCACAACCAAGTAAAAAAACGTATTACCAAAGACAAAAAAAACTACTATAATAAACTTCAGTCCAATAACAATAAAAACCCACAACAATTCTGGAAATCAGTCAATTCCCTTCTTTATCCCAGATCTCAAAACAACCCTTGCCCTGACCCTAATCTATCCGACAATGAACTGAGCTCCCACTTTAATTCCTTCTTTACAGAAGCCATAGCTAAGCTAACCAAAACATTCCCTAACAACAACTCACCTAACTCCCTCTTTACTTCACCCAACAACCCAAACAACACTCTTCTCAATTTCCATCTCAAACCTGCTTCCACCACTTTTATAAAAAAGCTTCTCTCCAAGCTAAAGCCATGCTCTAATGCCCCTGATAACATTCCCTCTTCCTTCCTCAAACATGCAGCTGAAGGTATCGCTCTCCCAATTAGTATAACTGGCATTCAGCCTACATTCTACCTCTTCACAAAGGAGGCAAAAACACCACTATTTCTAACTTCCGCCCCATCGCCCTACTCTCTCCAATATCTAAAATTCTAGAAAAATGTGTCCACAACCAACTTTTACCCTATCTAATTCAAAATCACCTCCTAACACCCACCCAGCATGGCTTCCGCCCTGGCCACAGTACCATAACTGCCCTACTGTCCTTCCTAGAAACTGTCAATCTAGCATGAGACTCTGGACTAATTTTATCCACAGTTCTGTTAGATCTTTCAAAAGCCTTTGACACCATCTCCCACGCACACCTTCTTCATCATCTGGCTAATCTCAATCTCTCCCCAAATACTCTATCCTGGTTCTCCAGTTACCTATCTGATAGATCTCAAGCAGTCAAATGGAAGAACTCCTTCTCCTCCTTTTTGCCTACACCTACTGACGTCCCTCAGGGATCCATCCTTGGACCCATGCTTTTCAAAATCTTTACAAATAACCTTCACACCTTCATCCCTGACACCACAGTCATCCAATACGCTGATGATTCTACCTTGATCTGCTCTGCCCCAAACTTTCCTAAACTCCTGACCAAAACCCAATTAGCCTTTACCACTGCAGAGAACTGGATGCACCAAAACCACCTTTCTCTCAACTCCAATAAATCCAAAATACAAATTTTTTTCCCCTCCAAGGTTTCCTCTTTGGACAAAAACACTTTCAATGTTCTAAGCCAAACTAACGCTGCCATTGAAGTGGTCCCCTCTGCAAAACTCCTTGGCATCACCATTGACAAACACCTCAAATTTGATCTTCACATACAACAAAACATTAGGAAAACCCACCAAAAGCTAGGTATGCTATATAGGAACAACCACTTTCTTTCAAACTCCACGAGGCATACCCTGGCAACCACCTATCTCTTACCTTCCTTTCTATATGGAGCCCCTCTTCTAACCAATTTGTCAGTTACCAACACCTCTAAGCTTGAAGCTTGCTATAATAAGATCTCTAAATTTGCCACCAAATCCAAAATATCAGCTCACCACTGCCTCAGCCTTCACTCTCTGAACTGATTAGAACTCCCTAACCACATAGACTATCTACAACTAACCACCGCTGACAAGCTAATATTCTCCCCTGATAAATGCCCAGCCTTAAAGGACATCCTTCCTCCATACATCCCTAACAGATCACTGAGATCCGAACACCAAAACCTAATCTCCATTCTTAAACCCAAACGATCTGCTGGCCAGCTTTTACTCTCCTTTTCTCTAGGTAAAAAATGGAAAACTCTGCCTCCTTCACTTAGGACTATACCCAACACTGAATCCTTCAAAACTCAACTTTTTCTTCCCCTGTCTTCCAAATGGAAATGCTCCTTCTTTCACCCGACTTAAATTCTAGGGACTCCCAACTAAGCTCCCCTTACCCCCACTCCACTATACTCTCATGCTTGTTCTTATTTCTTAAAAGATCCAGAACTAGCAGACTTTAAATTGACTCCGAGCATATGAATATTGTTTCAAAAAAAAAAAAATCTGTTGTCAAGTTGTTAAACTGTCTTATAATGTACTTTGCACTCTGCATCTCTCGAATGTATGTACCCTACTCTTATTTCACATTGTAACCTTTATTTGTTTTTGCAACCTTTATTGTATGGTATTTCATTTTGCAACCTTTATTTGCATTTTTGTAACCTATATTGTATTATACTGTTCATGGAGCTTTTCTCCCCGGGCCTCCACTGAAAATGGGCACTTCTTGGCCCAGTGGACTTCCCCGGTAACCAAACTGAAAATAAATAAATAAATAAATAAATTGGGGAGTCCACCTCTACAAAGTGGTCAGTCACAAGTGGAGTCCCTCAGGGATCAGTCCTTGGACCACTCCTTTTTGGCATTTACTTCTCAGAAGTCAAGGCCAATGTCAGTGGTCTCTGGCTGACTAAATTTGCATATGATTGCAAATTAGGAGCTGTCACTGAATCTCACACTGACACAAATGTTCTACAGGAGGGGCTGACACAGACATGCAACTGGTGTCAGAGCCATGGACTAAAACTAAATGCCAATAAATGTGTAATAGTATCCTTGGCAAAGTCATCCATCCCTGGTAACTATCATATTGACGACACACTCCTTAAAGTTGATCCAGTAGTCAGGGACTTAGGGACACACATAGATATTAATCTAGCCTTTGATCATCATGTGTCTGCAGTGTGAAGAAATCATTCTATGTTGCGCAACTTAAAGAAAGGTATGGCATCTAAGTCCAAGGAAGTCATTGTCCCACTGTATTCTGCATTTATCAGACCTATCATTAAGTACAATGCCCCCTTTGGTATGTACCTAACCAGGTATATCCAACAATTGGAATGTACACAGAGGTTCCTCACTAAAAGAATACATGGTGTCAGTAATACATCCTATGCAGACTGCCTCAAGGCCCTATCTCTGTATTCTGTCTCCTGCAGGCTTTTGAAGGGAGATCTATGCCTGGCATACACAGCATTGTCAGGCACCACTCTGATGGAACTCCTGCATATCCACAAAACAAAAAGCACCAGAATTACCCATTCTAAAGACTTAAACCTTGTCTGTGATATAAATAGGACCTGCTGGAGAGATAGGTATGTATCCCAGAGACTACACCATCTATGGAACAGTCTCCCCATCCATGTGAAGCAGAGTTCCTCTCTAACCCAATTCAAGTGCAACTTGGACAATTGGATGGGCAACCAGAAATGTATCCCTGGTTTGGCACCAATGTCTCTAATGGACACAGCTAACCTGTAAATGGTTCATCTCCCAGGCCCATGTTTACACTTATCAAGGGTATCAGAACCTGTCAGAGATTTGGGATGCATGGCTAGGCTTAAAAACGCCTTTGTGATCATTAGCCTAGTAAACACCTGTGAACCTATTAACAGTATCCCCATGCTAGCTAAGGATGAGAAATGTCAAAATATCAAAAATAGAAGTGGCAAACTCAGAACAGCAGTACTAAGAAGAAAACATGCATAACACGATGCATATGAACAGGTATATGAAAAATGCTTAGGGTTCCCTATTGTAATTCCGATACTTGTTTGTGTGAGCTCCAAGACTTAAGAAAAAAAGTGAAAATACAGAATACCAAATGGCAAACATCTCTGTTCTCCTTTGAAGATGCTTTTTATGTGTGTGGCAGGGAGAACAAATGCAAGATCTCCTATCAAAATTATGGTTATACTAACCCCAAGATCACCATATCTCAAAAGGGAATATTCTGAGAAACACAATATCATACTTGGTATATATATATATATATATATATATATATATATATATATATATATATATATATATATATATATATATATATATATATATATATATATATATATATATATAAAATCCACATTTTAGTCATTCTGTCTTCCTACTCTCCAGCTTGCACTAATGAGTCTCAGAATATGAAATATTTATCAGTGCTTATAACTTCATTAGAAATACTCTTTTAAGAAATGTTTTATCTGCTCCCTTTACCAGACTTAAAAAATGTTAATATATTTAGGATAGTTCTCCTAATAAGTACTTTCATCTGTTATCAAACTTCTGATCAAATGAAGTCTGGCAAAGTTAGCAAATGGAAATGTTTACTAAGAATGTCTTTCTAAATAAATTTTCAGTGTTTTTAACCACACACTCTTTTGTGTCTTCTGTTTTTATTTAAATGTCAAAAATTAGAAAGCATTACCATATAAAGGACTGCTTGCTCTTATAAGACAAGCTTACAAATAGGTGATTAAACAACCCAACAGTTCCTTATTATTTTGTTTTTTTTGGCTGTAACCTTCTTCATTTCATAGCACTTGACATTTGAAATCTTCATGGTATAATGGATAAATATCTCTCAACTCTCCAAATTTTCACTGATAGCTATAAATTTACACAGACTGCAGAGAGGAAACTCCTGAGCATATCTAAACAATCCTATCTTGGTTTGTGATTTATTGGGGAGTTGATTGGTAAGAGAAGTTTTATTTGAATTTATATTGTATTTGTTATCACTGGTTTTCACTGTTTGTAGGTAGGAAGGGACTGCTTGTTAACAAGATTTACTTTGATTCATAGTTTTTTTTACCTTTAATTTCAATGTTGGTTGTTAGAAAGGGATAGGTTTTAGGCCAGCAAGCTCTAGCCACCCCAGGGGATCTAGACAGCTATAAATTTATACAGACTGCAGAGGAAAATCCCGAGCATAGCTAAACTATCTTATTTAGTTTGCGATATATTTATCTTTACTGTTAAAAAGAAGTGTGGCTGTGAGTGATAGTGAGCAACATAAAGAAATTACAACTTTTGTCTGGCTCCTAGAACTTGTATGGTCAGAACAACATTACTGTATTTTATTATTTAGTTGTATATTGCTGGTATAATTTTTTGTCATAGAAGTTGATTTAAGTTCTCTTTGAATTCTGTGGTTACTGATTTTGATTATTCTTTTCTTTTGTAATATTTTATTCATTTAAAGCCGAATATGGATTCCTTAAATGAGTATGCAATTAATGATTTGCTAATGCACAAGTATCTTGTACAGTGTAATAAATGCTATGCATATTTAAAGGTAACAGCTGATAACACTGGTGATCTATGTTCCTCGTGACAAAAGTTGGATGATTTGCTTACCATTGTTAAAAGTAAATCTCGACTTAATGATGATGATTGCACTTGTGCAATTAGCATGGCTTGGAGAACTGTTGTTTCATATAACAATGACTGGACTGATGAACTAAATAATGTTAGGCATAGAACAAACAGAACACATTTAGGAAATGATGCATCTATTTCCTGCAAAGACCATTCAACCACTATGAAACAAAATGATGCCCCTGAGAACTTTGAAATTTTGGATGCGAGTATTCAGCAATCTGAGGATCCAGTTTGTTTAGAAGGAAACAAAAGAAAGAAAGGAAGATGTCCACAACAAATAACAAGGAAGAAAAATAATACGATTAGTGACTGTAAAGGAAAGAAAATATGTAGAAAAAAGGACACTGCTTTATTATGTAACACACAGGTGACAGGGAGTGATTATATTTTTCTATCAGAAAACCTTCAGTCTACAGGAAAAGGCATCATCTCTCCAATGGAGAAGGTAGAAAAAAGAGGCAAGAGGCAGGTGAAAAGGAAGAAATCAAAACTGAACATGGAAGGATTGAAGAACATTACTGTAAGAAAAAAGAAGAGAAAGACAGACTTGACTACATGGCTCAAGCTGTGGATCTACAGTACCAGCTGGATGAGAATTGAATATGCACTAAAAACAGTGGGATTAATAAGACTAATAGTGATGAAGATCTATCCCTTGTAACAATTGATAGAGCACATATTACTGTAATAGAAGCTGAATATTCTTCAGAGATGGCCAGCAAAGATATTCTTGTAACTGGATATTCAATTATTAGAGGAACTGACACTTATACATGCAGAGATGATAATGAACCTTGAATAATGTTATGCTTGCCAGGAGCAAAAATAGAAGATGCAAAACAAGCCTTTGAATGCCTTAATGTAAGGAAGTAGGGATCTGTTTTTATTAATTTTGGTACAAATGCTGTCACCCGCAAGGATTCTCTGACTGTTAGTATGGAACTGACAGCCCTCTTAGATAGTATTGGTTGTACTGGTGTTAGGATGCATTTTTCACAAATCACCTGTAGCAAGGATAGTCAGGTCACTGTGAATGAAAAAATACCTACATGGAAAAAAATGTCTTGTTTTAAAAAAATGTAAATGTGTAGAGCATCCAAGCCTTGTTTTGGGCACACGTGTTCAGACAGGATGGTGTGCACTTGTCATTATCAGGGAAGAACATTTTTGCAGCAGATATTTTGTAATATTTGAAAAACACTAGGACGGATGTTTGTCAGGTCGAAAATGTAACAGTTCACAGATAGCAACATCTGATGCATCTCTTATGGTTGTTAATGGTGGGAGCATTAATAATAAAGTGTTTTTATTGGAAAATTTGCTACATTCCCCCAAGATTGATGTTGTTATTGTTTGTGAAACATGGTTAAAGAACAATGACTAGAAACCAGTTCTGTCAGAGTATAAACATTTTTGCTGTAACAGACATTCTAACAAAAAATCAGGTGGAGGTTTTATGATAAGGATTAAAGATAGCTATGAGACCTGTGATTATAACATGTATAGTTTTAACACCAATACTATAGGCTGTAACTGTAAGAATAAAGACAAAAGAATAAAGACAACCCTGGAACATATAACAATTGTTGGAATGTACAGCCCACCAAAGTCAAGTGCAGATGACCTAATGGAATTCATACATTTCTTACATAAAACTAGGAAAGAAGAATAATATTAGATGGGGGTTTACATTTACCTGAAACAGACTGGAATAATATTGATTAAACAATGTTAGTAAGAAAATTATTCATAGAGTATATTCAGGAACAATAATTGCTTCAGATTGTAAAAAAAAAACTACCAGGGGATGGAATATACTAGACATTCCTAGATTAGTCTTACACAGAAATGCCAGTCTAAGGGTAATACGGCAGTGCACCATGCATATTAATGAGGGCAAGCTGCCTCAACTCTAAGGCTAATACGGAGTGTGCACGAGTGCAGGGGGCATGTCAGACTGACGAGCAGTCCAAAATCCACGTCCCTGCAAGTCTCTCAATAGGGAAATGTCAACTGACATGAGCAAGTCCGCTCAAATGTGTACATACCCAACACTACACTCCCCCACATTCTAATCCCCTGTACAATTATAAAATGTAAAACTTTTAAGTTTTTTTTATTATTCCTGATATAGCTGCCCGTATTTGCGCGGGTTTTCCCAGTGCTTAGCTACAGTTAGCAGTTTAGACATCGAAGAGGATAATAAGAAACTTATATGCAAATTAAGCAAGATAGCATAGTGGTAGAGCGTTTGCACAAAGAGGAGGTCTTCCCGGTTCAAGTCCCACCACTCCCCTTTCTATTTTCTGTTGGAAATCTGTATATAAAAATAATTCCTGACATTTATCATTTAAATTTTAATAAAAAGCATTGAAATGGCCTATGTAGTAGTGAACAAATTATATATATATATATATATATATATATATATATATATATATATATATATATGAAGGTGAAATGGTTATGCATACTGATGGATGCATAAGTAACATATCTTAAGCAATGTGAAGCACTGCTAAGCAAAGTTTACCAGTATTAAGCATATTTAAATATAATTGCTCGTAGCTGAGCACTGTGTTAACTAGCGCAATAACTTTGCGTGGAGCTGCGCATCGCAAAAACAGAACATGTTTGCGCGTAGCTGCATTCCACACTAACCAGCACAATGTTGGGCAATGACGAGCAATGTAGAGCAATGCCGAGCAACATAGAACAATGTAGCGCAACGTCGAGCAAAGTTGAGCAAAGTCAGTTAAACACCGCCACACCTACTAGCTGGTCTGGCCAGTAGTAAAATAAAAAGCAATGACAGACCTCGAACTTGGGATACTGTGCACCATAATCAGAGTACTGAACCACTAAGCCATGAAAGCTTTTCATAAGCATGTACTTTCAACACACACATACATATCAATGGAAGTTTACCCATTGCTAAGCAGGTGTGCCTTCAGCTGAGTTTTTTCAAAACTGGCCAATCACAAATAAGTGCGGGAAATGAGGCATATTTAAGCTCCATAGGCAGGAATACTTGCCATAACTGGTTGTAGCTCCCATCTGCAGACAGTATGGCTGGTGTTGGAGAGGGCTCTCATTTTCGAGCACAACGTTGGGGCATTGAGGAGTCAAAAGTAATGGTTTGGCTCCTTGTCCATAATCATGAGGATAGACTCCTGCGGGGCCAGTACCAGGGCACCCAATACAAAGCGGAAGCCTGGGACCGTCTAGCTCATGAACTCACCAGTGCCATAGGTGTCCCTTGGACTGGTGAGCAGGTCAGACACCACCACGTAGACCTGAAGAGATGCAAGGCGGATCAACTGGACCAGTGGATCCAGGAGGCTCGTGAGATGGAAAATGCCCCACTACTGAATAAGTAGCCAAAGAATTAAGTATGTAAGAATTGCTATTCTAGTGTATACTATGGATAGGTATGTCTCAATATCACTTCATTTAGTTCACAGCTGCAGGTGTCCATGCTGGGAATCAGTAAGCCTATGCAGATAGGCTGCTAAGGCTGCGCCACCAGGCTGGTTAGTAATTATTCTGCATGTACTGTTATGTAAAATAAATGAGAGAGCCTGACAAAAGTGTTTTAACACAATAAATAAAGGTATAATAATTCTCTAATAATTATTCTGCATATACTGTTATATAAAATAAATGAGAGAGCCTCTAGAAAAGTGTTTTAAGTCTTTAATAAAGGTATAATTCCTGGAGTGTGTCTGTGTCATTTTCTTTGATATGTTGTTGTACTCTTGCATTATAGAAATAGTACTGTTGTATTAAGCACTGTTAACACACAGTTGGGTAGGCCCATATAAAGTGGATGAAGGGAGTGCCAGTAGCTTTTAAGCATATTTCCAGTCCTCAACTGTTGGTTCATGCCCAGCATGTACAGGTTAATCTGTCTCATGAGTAGCTTGGTATTGTGTTCCCCAGAAATGTAATTGTGCTGGCAGAAATGTAGGGAGCTGTTAACATATAACTGATAATTTCACCTAAACATATCTAGATAAGCATAGGAAAGTAGAGCTGTCAGTGTACCATCTCAGCAGTAGTGTGTCTGAGCAACTCACAAAATATGTAGCAGTAACATCTGCATCCTGGGTAGCTTGTATGTCAGGTACAGCCCATGTATATAAAGATCTAGCAAAACCCATTTCCCAATTTAAGGACAATTGGGTAGTGTAATAATACATGTAGGGGACATATAACTGCAGTTAATAGGAATGTAGTGTAAACTAGAAGACTATATAAGTTGTTAATGGAGCTATCATTTTCCATCCTACTGTACGTGCATAAAAAATGCAAGTCCACACCTCAATGTGTGATTTGTCTAATCTCAAAACATTTGTTGGGACATATGTCCTATTGGTTTATAAATATCTGCATTTATTTTGATGCATGTGCCCTGTTCAAATACCACAATATTGGTGGCCTGTTGCCGTCAATTAAACCTGCATGCTGTTGTAATGTCCACTGTTGTTCTACATATGCATGTGTCATGCTTGCTGTTCAACTGTTGGAACTCTGGTGTTTTGGGTTAATGGGAATACTTTTGCATGCTGTTATAACTAATTGGGAATGCTGTTAACTGTTACTAACCCATATTTTCATTAAATCCTCCAAAACATGGAACGTATGGGAAGGTCGGTCCCAGCGGACTCACCTGTCCCACCTCAGCTGATGATGGCACCTGACACCAGCAGGTCCGGTGCCCAGCCTGGGACCTCCATCTCCATTGGCCCTGTACCACCTTCAGGTGGAAGCACTGCAGGGGATGGGGCTCTTCCCCCCGTGCAAGCGTGGATGGAGGAGGGCCACCTATCACCCTCTGAACGGTCCGGGCTGCGGTGCGTAGAGAGATTGAACGTTCTGACACTGATCCTCTACACCAGCTTGAGACACGAGTGGCACAAGTCACGGGTAAGCCTGCCCCTCCTACACAGCCCCCAGCACAGCCACCCTCTGGGCTGTGAAGGTGCAGTGGTGACTGCCCATGGGTGGGGATCTCAGTTCCACTGTTGCCATCTGTGGGCTCATGGGCTTGCGATTTCCAAACATCCTTCCCCATCAATGATGTTCACCCACCACATGTCATATTCTGCCCCTGTATGCGTCTTGTTTGTCTTGTATGTTTACCTCCCCAACCTACCTCCCCAAATATACCTACTTCCCCTACCCCACATTCCACTCTCACCTGAAAAAAAAAACAAAAAGGGCAATCTGCTCCCAAAAAAAAATATGCCCCATACATAGCTGCCCATTTTGCACACATGTCTGCTGGACACATAAAATGTAATTTAATTGGCAGTACAACATACTTTGTTGTCCTCACCCCTCTCTCAGGGGTGGAAGGTTTCATATTTCCCTCCAAATTTATTGCATATGCACTGCTGTTGCTGTTAAAGAAATGGGCAGCTATGGACCTTCCCTACACCCGTCCTGCACATCCAAGCTGTTTTCCCTACTGTCTTTCCCCTCTTTGTGCCCCTTTATAACTACTTTCCTATCGCTCCATTTTCTTTTCTTTCAAAGAACTGAGTGCGGGGGTTAGCGGGAGTAAGCAATTTTAAGCAGCAGTTAGCGGGTTTGCGTGAGTGTGTGCTTGTTTGTGCTTAGCTAAGCATTGAGCAAACCCATGCAAACCCGCTCACAACTGCTTAAAAGTGCCTTAGTCACTCTGTATGTGAGGGCCCTTGTTTGCTCAGCAGCAAAATAAAACACCTCGGTCAGTCTCAAACCTGGGACCTTGTACACACATCACTGAATGAAGTACCACTAAGCCACAGTAGACATACAGCAAGTTGAAGCTGAAATAAATATATCATACATCAGAGTGAGTGAATGTAAAGGAAAAATAGGAATGCCATAACACACAACTTGTTCTGTGGATCTTTACCAGCAGTTGTTGTAGAATTGCATTACATGACTGTGATAAGAGAAGCAACTATTCTAGCAGGAAATAATGTTACAGCAGCACTTTACAACCCCCACACAGTATCATAGCAGGACAAACACTGGCATATCTGATTAGGGCAGAGGCCATACCTCCCAACTGTGCCTAATTTTCAGGGATGTTCCTGATTTTGAAACAAATTTTAGCTGTGTCCCTCTGAATCCCTCTGAAAAGTACTGACGTTGGCCAGAAAGGTGGTGAATTATACTTAATGAATAATGGCAATAAGTAAGAGTTAGACACTGCTTGTATTTCAGAAAAGGTGTATTAATCCATATGCTTTGGTTCTCTCAAAGTCTCAACTTAATGGCACTAATATTTTAAAGGTGTACCTCACTTTTACCTACTTTTCCCTGAGTCTGTTCAAATATGTACCTGAGTGTTTGAGAGGCCTGGCAGAGGCAGAAACACCCAGGCATATCAGCTGTTCTGCTGTTAAACACTGTGCAAATAGCTTTGGAAAGAGTTCCAGAAGCATACCCTTATGTAGGAGTACAACACTGAAATACCAAAGGATGTAGCCATGTACTGGTAGCAACCAACTGTAACAATGCCATTGTTCCAGTGCTGAAAAGACCGGTGTGGTGCACAGACAAAGAATAACAGGCTAACCTGAGGCTACCATGTGGATAGGTCCACAGTTGGGAGCTACGCAGACAGACCACTTGACTTGATAAACTAACAGGTGCACAGCAACCCTTTAAGCCCAGCAAGATAAAATTCACACAATAATACATAATGCTCTCTGTACTTCTGCACCCCTACCCAAATGTAGAATATACCTGTGTGTTCAGGGTCTACTAAGGATGTAGGTAGGCATACTCAGTACTGAAATTTGTCCAGTTTTCTTGAGCAGCCTGTGCTAATGTCAACACTAAAAAAGCACAAACTGTTCAGAAGTGAGTAAATTAATATTCACAGTATAGCAGTTCACAAACAATTCATGTTTCAAACGAATACATCTCAATAACTAGTTTTGTGTGGCAGTTAATTGTACAATTAGAAAAGAAAGTACATACTCCCATGTATCTTGGGTTAGCATTTTGAGGGGTGAGTACAATGCTACACTGACAAGTGTGTACTGGAAGCAGCAACATTCAGGTCTGAGTACAACATTTAAATCACTGGCTACACCACTGGCTTCAGATATAAGAACTATACCAACCTTCTGCCTTAATCAATGATGTACACAGCAAACAAGCATGATCCCCATCTTGGAAAGCTGAAAGGACCACGCCTACCCAAGTTAGCAATTTATAGCATTGTATTGCTATGACAGTGATTACTGCAATTACCACACAACAGGCTGCATGCAGTTAGCAAATGGTGGCCACCAGTTGGTGCAGAGGCCATCACATGCACATGTGCAAATACCTATAAAAGCAGGCTGTAATTGCTGCCAACAAACTCAATCACTCTATTGCAGAGACTGACAGAGAGAGAGAGACAGAGAGAGAGAGAGAGAGAGACAGTGAAAAGCAAAAGAAAAAAGAAAAATAAATAATACCAACACATACAAAGGAAAAGTATGTAGCAGATATGTATTTACTGGCATGTAGTAGATGTTTTTGAAGAGTACTCTACATAATGTGAACCATTCATATGTGGCAGCAGTACGCAACCTATGCACAGATGTCCTGCTTAACTACTGACATGGACAATTCAGTGTGTACCTGTGGGCAGTGGGATATAACTGTGAAATGTGTAGCTCAGCATTAAATGTCAAACATCTGATCCATGTTATCTGTGTTCTGTACAGTAGTGTGGCCAATGGCTGTTTGGGGGATTAGCCCAAACATTTATATAAACATGGGTGTGATAGAGTAACACATGCATGATAGTTATATTAAAGTGTAGCTTAGCATTGGCAACTGCTGTACCAGGGTAGTATGCTAATCTAGCATTTGGAGCCATATATACCCCCCTATAATGTTACTGTGTGTTCACATCTGACACCTGTTCATGTTGCAACAAGGCCCAACAGTTCAGCTGTGAGGTCCAGGGACATACAACAGTGTGGAACTTGTGTGTGTATGGCACACACATAGGGAGAGATATATATGTGTCATATATATTAACATCTGTATATGTGCATAGAGCAAGGGACATATTGCAACTGTTTGTGAAGGGTGGACATATATATGTTGGTGAAGGTTACGTGCATATTTGTATGTAGGTTTTAGTGTGTGACAAACAAGACAGCATACAGTGCTAGTATATGACATGTGGTGGTTAAACACTGTGGGTGTTTTGTTCAGTTTGCAATGTTGCAGCCAGGGAGGCCTGCTAAAGCTACCTGGGCTGTGAACACTTTAAATGCATTTCTCACAAGACTGTGCAATATTATTACATTACTGTATACCTCACATCCTTTGTATAATTGATATTCCAACCATGAAAGGTGGACTGTATATGTGCTTATATGTATATGTATATGTACACAATGGATGTGTATATGTACGTATATATATATATATATATATATATATATATATATATATATATATATATGTGTGTGTGTGTGTGTGTGTGTGTGTGTACACAGAGAGAGAGAGTCATATATACTCATACACACCCACATCTACTTGTTGCAATATATTCTATGTAAAGTTGACTGAGTGTGATGGTCAATGTGTTGGTGAATATGTCAAAAATGTGTATTTGTGGGATAGCTTAGTGGGAAACTGTTTTTGTCATGGTATTATGGGTCCTTGCTTTGATCCCAGCAAAAGCTGTGTATGTTGTTGCTAGGCAGATAAAGCACTATGGCATACATTCTGATGTAGTCCCTTGGTGTTAACTGGGGTGTGTCATTGGAGGCTAAAGCACTACATGTATGCTTATTGATTGGTACTGATATTGAATCCAAATCCTGTATGTACTGTAGTACTACTTGAAGCTCTGGGCCTAAACAGCAAAGTATGGTGTATGTCCACATTGCTTGGTACCACTGTTTTGTGTGTTCCCTGTAGTCATCACAGATTACATTCCTCAAGCTTAAGGTTTTGTAAGTACTGACACACTGTACTGTATAGTACACACGTAAAGTTTATCTGGGTTGCCATACCTTTGTGTCTTGTAATTATGTCTGATGTGTGTGTGTGGGTATGCCTGTAACATGTCCTCTGTCATATGTATGTTACAACATATAACTACGTATCTAGCAACATTTATAGTTTACTACAACAGTATGGCACCTATATTTACAATTGTGCACATATTTTGGCCACGGATTTGCCATCAACAAGTTGTGTGGTTCAATGGTAATACTGTAACTGGACCTTACAAACATTGCGATGGATGACATATTTATTTATGCATTGGCTTGATCTATATCTGCTGTGGCTAGGTGGTGGATTGTGTTGCATACAGTGTGCCAGGTACTCTTGTATAGTCTTATATAGTGATTTTATTTTGTTGCTGTGCAGAACATGGTTTATTATATAGAGCGTGCCAGACACTTTCAAGCAGTTGTGGGGTGAGCACTGATAAGTGGTAGTGAAAGTGTTTAATCTCAGTCAGCTAACAGGTTGCTATATATGGCAGTTCAGTGATATCTGTACTGTATAATGTTAAATGTGCCATATGACTTGCTCATACATATCTTTTCTTTATGTCTTCCAGGGATCATGGCACACCATAGAAATCCTAGCTGCAGTAGTGCTGAAGATGAGATTCTTACCAGTTGTACGATTCAGCACTACAGCCTACTATTCACCAGAACCAGCCAAGACCAGCAGGAGCGTACTGCAATGTGGCAAGATGTTGTCCGGAGGCTTAACGAGGTAGTCCTGCATAACCAGACATATGAGCAGGTATGCCACCACTGCAGTGATCTACTTAGGCATGTCCGTCAGCGTGCTTCTGATGTACGGAGAGAACAGCTTGCAACAGGTGGTGGGGTTAACATCCACCCCCCTCTCAGCAGAGTGGAGGAGCTGCTCCTGAGCCCGTTAGCACCTGCCCAACAACAACAGCAGCAGATATTTACCATGATTGAGGTTGGAGCCACCCAGCAAGAACACATGGAACATGCAGGTAACATGACATATCTGTAGACTACTGTTACCTCTATTGGTAGATCATGCATATGTGAAATGTGCACTGTGTAGTTAGAAGATGTGGAGCCTGTTGTTGTGCAATACTGATAATTTGCAACATAATCTGTAGGCCTGTGAATGTAAACTGTTCTACTGTAAGATTGCAAACCCACAGTAGCAATGCCACAGTTGTCACCACTGACAAACTGTCTCATAATTATGTAGGTCCCTCTGATGTGACAGCAAGGCAGTGGACAGATGCAGGCGAGTGTGTTCTACATTTATTATTGCAAATAAAAAGCGCATGTCATAGTTAAGGTGTAGGCCATGTACACATGTAACACACCTACCCATAATGCATGCTGGGCATGTTTGCTGTGAGACCACGCACATCTCACTAATGTGATTAGCTGCCTCAAACACATGCAATACACAGACCATCTCAAACAAATGTGGCTACACTGTAGTGACCATTGGATAGGCAGAGTTGATACACAACATGCACATAACATACACAACTATGTCATACACAGAACATGTTAACATGATACACATGAAGGATTCACAAACCCTCTTTAAAGTCACACTCCAGTATCCCAAATGTCATCCACACAGCACACATAACACATAATATACCTGAGGGGTAGAGGCCTATCATGGGGCAGAGAAACACTCTGGAACACACAGCACATTTATGTTAGGGAATGCTCCTTATTGGCCTCCTTACAAACCCATGTAACAACTGGTTGTGAAATGGTGAATGCAGCCATGGTAGTGCAGTTCTGGTACAGCATAATAGATGCTGGTTTGGGACACATTTGTAGCCTTGAGTGACCACATGATGCTTCATGATGATGACTTATGGTACTAGACCCCATCCAGTTATTGTAACCACAGTACTACACATAGCTTTCATTTCTATACACCTCAGTGTTGTGTGTGTGCAAACATATGCCCCTGTAAACAATATGCATACCAATCACCATTTGCACAACTGACACATATATGTCTTGTGATGCTATTGAGTGGCTAGGTCATATAACACACATTGGGTATGTGTGATGTTTAAATTTGCAGTTGTGTTTTAGCATGCCATGTCATGGATGACACTGGCTTGTCCACAATATGATCTACACTCACCATAACTACTGTACATTGGATAAGTGGACCAATGGTATTCCATCAGTTATAAATGCACCACTGATCTTGTGTGTATACACATCCTGCATGAGCTAAAACTGTGTCCACAATTATTTGCTAGAGACACAGAGGCTCTAATCAGAATTGGATATTTATGTGACACACAGATACACATCCATCCATGGTATGTAGACCTGTGAGTGATGATGCACAGTACATTACAGAGTTTTGAATACTTGCACAGCAATGTTGTGTCCATGTATGCATTGCATTCCAGTGTGAGGCCAATCACCAAACAACAAAACACATGCATCAAAGCCATGTATACTGTTAGTAACAAGGACTGTCTACACTTGCACTGCATGTTGTTGAGCAACACATGTCCTGCATGCTGACATGTGTGATATGACTGTTTTGCTTGTGATACTGTACCCCACCATCAACTGCTATTGAGTATGTTCTGAGATTGCTGGTGGTGTGTGTGTGTGTGTGTGTGTGTGTGTGTGTGTGTGTGTGTGTGTGTGTGTGTGTATCTCTGTGTGTGTCTGTCTGCTTTAGTGAGGGGTGTATGTGCATGTGTGCATGTGTTCATGTGTGCATGTGCATGTGTGCATGTGTGTGTGTGTGTGTGTGTGTGTGTGTGTGTGTGTGTGTGTGTGCATGTGTGTGTGCATGTGCATGTGCATGTGTGCATGTGCATGTGTGCATGTATATGCATGTGCATGTATGCATGTGGTCTGACATCATGTACAGGTTTTAAAGTGTTTCCTGTTTTCCTCTCACAGGTGCTGAGGTGGGGCTGGTTCAGTGCAGCAGGGAACCTGATGTCACTGACACAGATAGTGATAATGAGGATAGGTGAGTTGAGGCACAGGCAGGTTTGTCAGGGTCTGTTGTTGGGCCACCAATTGACAGTACACAAATCTCCACCCCATCCATGCACACAGTCATACTGCCTGTACATCCATCATCACCAATGCCCTTAGCAGAGGGACAGTGTACAGTCGGCACTGGCCAGGACAGTGTGGTATCTATGGCACATGCATCAGGACACAGCAGACATAGCCAGATGTCTGGAATGGTACCATATAGACAGATGCCCAGGGGTTCTCGTCAGAGCACTGCTGGTCATCATGCCCCTGGCAGACGTGCCACAACTCTTACAACCACATGCATGTTCCAGGCTGTCATGGTGGCACAGGCACGTATACAGCGGTACACCAGACAGGGACTAAGGGCACAGAGGGCTCATAACACCTATGTAAATGACAGTATCCATGACCTAGCAGGTGCCATACTTAATTACATTGAGGTCAATGATAGACGTTGGGGTGAGACGTTAGATGTCCTCCACAATGTCATGTCCATGTGTCAGGACAGTGCAGGATGGTTGAGACGTTGACATGGACATATGCCAGCAACATCAACAGCTGGCAGTCACCGTGGACGTCCATCAAGTCATAGCCGCTCCCGTAGTGCCAGTACCAGCCCCAGCAATGTTGGGGGGGCTGTCCATAGACCGTCCTAGAAGACCACGTGCACATGGCTCAGGATGTCCCAGCAGGGACCTGGATCCATGGACATATGTCAACCTCTGAGAATAGTACCCAGTCTGGATTAGTACCTGATACTGTCTGTAGCACCCCTGCCAGGCACGGGTCCCGTATCCATGGCCAGAGATGGTGATCTGTAAAGCCTGCCAGGTACAGTCTGTAGCTGTCCCACAAATCCCTGTATATGGCAACTACATGGTGGAACTGTGTGCATGCAGACACACACACATAAACCAGACACCTAGGGCAAACACATACCCATACACATTACATCCACATTGGCCCATAACAGTACTCTTGGCCCTCACACATACACTCACACACACATGTCAATTTTATGGCTCAGTGTAGGCCTCTGGCAAACCAACAACACACCCTGTGCATATGATGAAACCTGTGCCACCTCCTGTCATCTGTAACATTGATGCAGGCACAGGATAACATGGTGCTGATGCACAGGGTGACTTTATTTTAGTATAGCAATGTTTTAATGTGTAGCATGTTGTCAGCAGTAAAGTGTAATGATATCCTTGAAGGTGTAGCTGAGCAGGCATGATGCATTAAAACTATAATTATCAATGTAGTATTGTTTACACCAGTGTTTATTTCAATTGTGTATTGTCTGCCCAAGTGCCACTTGGCTGATGTGTGCAGTTTTGTCAGCATGTGTTATAGAGTGGACAGTAAGTGTGGGATGTTTGCAGCACAGATTTGCAGGTGCACATTTGTGAACATGGTTGAGGGGCACTGTCTGCATGTACGTGCATATTGGACACATGGGCAGGGTGACATGTCCTGTATTAGACAGTGTTAACACTCCATAGTTTCTATTGGTGGCCAGTATGCATTGTACTACACACATTTTGGAACGTGAGTACACGTGTATGTATGACACGGTTTGACACTGTGCTGTGGGTGATACTGTTGTTACTATCTGTCATTGGTTTGCATTCTGGTAGTATACATAACCTCAACAGCCTACCCATAAACAATTGTTAGATGATGGCTTGACAACTGACACACAGATGTAGGACACACAGTAACATTTGCAGCCTTCAAGTACTATTCTATGCCAGTAACAAGTGGTATTCACATGCACTCAGTCCTGGGACCACTCCTGTTTGGCATATAGCTTTCTTAGGTACAAGCAAACACAGTAGGGATATGTCTGGCCACGTTTGGCAGTGCATGCTGTGGGCTATAATGCATTCTCCAGATGACACACACATCCTCCAAAAGGGTATCATACAGACAGATACCTGATGTCAAACCCATGCTGTAAAACTATAAGCCAAATAAAGCATAGTCATCCACTTTTACAAAACAATAGTATCCCTAGAGTACCACATAGGTAATAGCCCCCAGAATATGGAACAGGTACCGATGTATACATAGAGCCATTTGTTAAGTCATCTCTCCTTTGATAATCACATTTCCAAAGGGTTTTGGAAATCCCTCTGTGGATCACATGAGCAATAAGGCGTCTGCATGCATATCCACAAAGGTTGTTGCACACCTATAATGAATAGCCATCTTTGACAGACGTTGCTGCTTTTGAACAGGTTTCAAATATACCTCAGGCATAAATCCTCACTCACACTATTCAGTAGAAACCGTAATGAGTGTATGTGAAATGGATGACGTAGGCCAGGGATCACTGCAGTGGCTAGGCTTGTCACAAGCATACAGATGTGACCTAAGTTCTGTAAAGTGGCAGCACACTCTGGCAAAGATAACAGATGTGTTCATGGAGAAAGCAGGGTTCCCACATATGAAATAATTGAGGTCATATGTATGTATATGTATTTGTCACACAGCTACCTGACATGTGTAATGCACATACTGTTGTCATTGTGATATGTCATACAGTAGTAAAAGCAAAACCCACAGCACATTGACCAACAGTGTCACACACGTGGAGTGCACACAGTCACCAAATGCAGGATTCTAACCCCTACCCAGCTATTTCACGATACTAGAGCAGTACGCATTTACACAATGCACTATACACGTCAGCAGGGGTTCTTCTTTCCACAGGTATATTTGTAGGATGGTGACATCATCAGACTTGACAAAGATGAGTATACCACTTTTAAGGTGTTTCAGTAGTCTCCAAAATTATTGTTTTTTTCCCAGGAGACACACACAGTTGGCAAGTGCAGGATTCAACCCCTATTGAACTACTTTAGGATACTACAGCAGTATGGGTTTACATGATGTGCTATATACATTACTAGGAGATCGCTTTTCCACAGGTATATTCGTAGGATGGTGACATCATCAGACTTGACAAAGATGAGTATACCACTTTTAAGGTGTTTCAGTAGTCTCCAAACAGATTGCTCCTCTTCAAGGAGGCATACTGTTGGCAAATGCAGGATTCAAACCCCTAACTAATTACTTTATGATATTACAAAAGTATGTATTTACATGACGCACTATACACATTACAGGAAGTTCTCCTTTCCACAGGTATATTTGTAGGATGGTGACATCATCAGACTTGACAAAGATGAGTATACCACTTTTAAGGTGTTTTAGTAGTCTCCAAAATGATTGCGCCTCTCCAAGGAAACATACACACATACGCTTATATGAGTTGACAAGTGCAGGATTCAAACCCCTACCTAACTACTTTATGATACCAGAGCAGTACACATTTATGCAACGCGCTATACACGTTAGTAGGGCTTTTTCTTTCCACAGGTATATTTGTAGGATGGTGATGTCATCAGACTTGACAAAGATGAATATACCACTTTTAAGGTGTTTCAGTAGTTTTCAGAAAGGTTGCTCCTCTCCAAGGAGACATACACACTCTCATACAGTTGTTAAGTGCATGAGTCAAACCCATGCCTAACTACTTTATGATACTTAAGCAGTATGCATTTATATGATGCGCTAGACACATTACTGGGAGTTCTCCTTTCCACAGGTTTATTTGTAGAATGGTGACATCATCAGACTTAAAGATGAGTATACCACTTTTAAGGTGTTTCAGTAGTCTTCAAATAGGATGCGCTGCTCCAAGGATACACACACTTTCATACAGTTGGCAAGTGGAAGATTCAAACTCCTACCTAACTACTTTATGATACTAGAGCAGTACGCACTTACACAACACACTATACACATTACTGGGTGTTCTTCTTTCCACAGGTATATTTGTAGGATGGTGACATCATCAGACTTGACAAAGATGAGTATACCACTTTTAAGGTGTTTCAGTAGTCTTCAAAAACTTGCGCCTCTCCAAGAAGACACACACACACACACACACACACACACACACACACACACACACACACACACACACACAAAATGAGTATACCACTTTTAAGGTGTTTCAGTAGTCTTCAAAAAGCTTGTTCCTCTCCAAGGTGACACACACTCTCATACCGTTGGCAAGTGCAGGATTCAAACCCCTACCTAACTACTTTATGATACTAAAGCAGTACGCATTCACACAATGCACTATACACATTACTGGAAGTTCTCCTTTCCACAGATATATTTGTAGGATGGTGACATCATCAGACTTGACAAAGTGGGTTACATTAGGTGACATTAGGTGGGGACTACATAGAAGGAATTTCTAAACACTTTGGCAATGTGATCATCAAAGGAGAGTTTACTATCTACCTGGGTCCCCAGGTCCATAATTACATTCTCTGTACATACTGGATTACCATCTATGTGGTAATTTGTGGGCACTTTGTTATATCCAAAGGGGATGACTATGCATTTTTTGGCATTCTGCTTGAGGGCATTGTTTTGACACCAGGTATCTGTCTCTCTAAGACCCTTCTGGAGGATGTCCGTGTCAGCCGTAGAGTCAATTATGCACCACAGTTAGCAGTCATCTGCAAACTTGGTCAGTCATACTCCTCCCATGCTTGCCTGTACCTCTGTGCAGAATCTACTGAACAGGTGGGGTCCCAGGACCAAGACCTGTGGGATGCCACTTGTGACTGGTTTAGAGTTGGACATGGCACCCGCAACTCTGACCATGTGTGTTTGATCTGTGAGCCATTTGGCCACCCATCCTGTGACATAGGGGTTAATGTTCAAGCTGGTAAGCTTGTCCATGATGCCAGAGTGGGGAATGGTGTCAAAGGCCTTAGTGAGATCCAGGCAGGCTGTGTGGACTACTTTCAGCTCCATCTATGTCCTTGGTAACTGTTTCAAAGAAGTCAACTAGGTTTAGGAGGCAGGATCTGCCTTTAACAAAACCAAATTGAGTAGAGTCCAGTGTCTGGAGGTTCCCAGTGTCTTTGTTTATGGGTTCCATGATAATTTGCTCCATAGCTTTGCAGACCAGGCTGAGTAGGCCTATAGGGCAATAGTTTCCAGGTTCTGTTGTGGCACCACCTTTGTGGAGCTGGATGACTGTTGCTGTATGCCATTCTTTGGGTACATAGCCTGTGGTAAGGTTGAGTCTGGACAGTGAATGTAGGTGAGGGTGTAGTTCAATTTTGGGCTGGTGTAAGACACAGCCTGGGACATCATCCAGTCCCATTGATGCTGTGTTCTTAGCATTGGAGAGGGCTGTTTTTACCTGCATGTCCATGAAGTCTGGGGCTCTGCATTCTTTTGGGATGGACACAGGCCCTTTTGGGGGTGATGGGGGAGTTTGCACTGAACTTGTCTGCCAGGATGTGGGCAATGTCAGTTGGTTCAGTGTATTTTTTGCCATTTTTCAGTAGCTGACAGCATATTTGAGAGTTGCCACCTAAATGTTTGGTATAGCTAACGAAGGCTTTGTGGTTGTTATTCTTACATTCCTTGGCAATTTGTCTTTAGAAACTGGCCTTGGATTATTTTATGAGTGATCATTGTTTCTTCCTAATAATGATCAGTGATGCCTTTCCTTTTGTGAAGTTTGCTCTATCATATGTTAGTTTCCTCCTTCTGTTGTATAGCTTATTTATGAGCAACGACCACCAGATTGGTTTCTTCTTTTTGGAGGAGTGCATCTTGGTTTTATTTGGGATGTCTCGATCCATGCATCCCTGTAGATGCTCATATAATGCACTTGTAAATGATTCTGCAGATTGTATAGCATTATCCTATAGCAAGGGGGCATTGGAACTTCCCACTTTGGTCTTGAGAAGTGTGCAGTTTGCTTTTGAAAATGTCTTCACAGTGGTTTCCTTGACTGGGGGGGGGGGGTGGTATTTGGATGTCCAGTCTGATTACTTTATGGTCTGATATTACCAGTGAGGGCCTTATCTCTGGTGTGGAACACTGGTACCCCATGTTGGTGATGATCAGGTCCAGTATGTTGTCACCTCTAGCGGGCATGGTGACCAGCTGTTCCAGGGCATTTGAGTTTTTAAACTCTAGGAAGCATTGGGCAAAGGATGTTGTACATGAGTGATTCTCCTAGTCAGTGTTTTGGTAGTTGTAATCTCCTCATATAATGGTGTTTGGTAGGACCTTTATATTTTCCAGTGTTCCCAGGAATACTGAGTGAGGTTCCTGAGACAAAGTAGGTGATCTGTAACAGGCTACAATCTGATAAGCAGCCTTGCCCAATATTAGTTGCACTTGCATGGGCTCCAAAGCCTCATGCTGTGCCACTAACCTGAAGGTGTGGTTATCCATAAGGTAAATGGATACACCTCCTTCCTTTTGTATTTCACTCTGGGTTTTGGGGCCGAAGATCAGAGGGATTGTGAGTGTTTTACGTGGAGCATGTCCAACAGCTCTGTGTTTGACATAGCTTTGTATGTTAGGCAGAGATCTCCTCTGAGTAGGCAATATGCAAGAGAGTTCAGCTGGAGCATTTTGAGACGGTCTGTGTATGGCATGTATTTCAGGCCACTAATCCTCTTTGTGAGGTATTTCTGCAGGCTTTCCAGTTGTTGTAGATGTCTTTTGAGGTACATAGCAAAAGGGGCGTTGTACTCTATTATGGATCTAGTGAGTGATGAGTAGAGGGGAACAATGTCCTCTTCTCTTCTGCATGAGACACCTTTTGTGATGAGGTGTGCCATGTAGAAGGATTTGTTGACTACTGTGAGGATGTGATTATCACAGGTGTGTCCACTTTCCACCTGTGACCCAAGGTCTCTTATCACACTTTCAGTGTTAAGTATACTACCACCTATGTTGTAGTTCATGGTGATTTATACCTAGTTTAGTGGGTTTATCTATAATTCCAGAGTGAGGGATGATGTTGAAAGCAATGGCAAGATCTCCATAGGCTGTGTGAACCACCTTACCCTTGTCTACGGTTCTGGTGACTGCTTCAATGATGTCTGCCTGGTTTAGGAGACATGATCTGCCTTTTAAAAACCCAACATGGTTGTAGTCCAGAGTTTGGTGATTACCAATGTCTTTTTTTATAAGTTATATAATGATACATTCCATGGCCTTGCAGAGCAGGCTCATCAGGCTAATTGGGTGCTAGTTCCTGGGGTCCATGGTGGCTCCCCCTTGTGTAGTGGGATAACCATCGCTGTGTGCCATTCAGCAGGCAAAAGCCTGAGGTGAGGCTATGACTGAACATGGTACGTAGGTGTGGTGCCTGTTCGTTCTGTAGTTCTGTAGAACACAGCCTGGGATGTTATCTGGTCCCATGGATGCTGTGTTCCTGGCTTTGGAGAGTGTTTTCTACCTGTGCAGCCGTGATGACATCTTTCCTTTGAAAACCATGTTGCCAAAGTGATTGGGAGATCCTATGTGGCCCATCTAATCAACAAAGGTATTGCATCAGGATCCAGAGAGGTAGTGTTGGCACTCTACTCTTACGTCATCAGACCCATCATTAAGTACAGTGCACTATTTTGTATGTACTTGACTTAGCATATCCAGCAGCTGTAGAGACCACATAGGTACCTCACCAAGAGGATTACTGGCCTCAAACAGTTGTGTTATGCAACACAACTTGTAAAACTAAATCTGTTCTTCATTGCGTACCGCCTACTCAGAGGCACACTCTGCCTAACTTACAGAGTCCTGTCCAACACATAACTGTTGAACATGCTCCATCTACAGATAACAACATTGAGTCACCCTACACATTCCAGGGATATAAACCTCATCAGAACAATGAATACAACATGCTGGTGGGATAGAGTACCATCCCAGACACATGCCTTACTGTGAAACAGAGTCCCAATGTACATCAGACAGAACTCCTCGCTGACTCTCTTCAATTGGAACCTTGATGAGTGGATGGAAAACAGACAATTCATGCCAGACATCACATCAGCAGCCCCACTAGAAAGGGGCTTAGGGTACTAACTATTAGAATTAGGCCTTGGGAGACTACCCAGTGGTGTGGTGAAAGCTGCACAACTTGCGTAGGCTGATATATGCCTTCGTGGAGATAGTCTACTACATACCTATGAACCTATGTGACAGGTACATGTCTACAGATAGCGGATGTGTACTTCATTGTACAGTCATGTTATACAGCAGGCACATGGACCACATATACTGTAATGCTTACAGATACTGGTGGCTGTTATGTACAGTGGGAGAGATGTGCACCTCATGTCTTTCGTGTCATTGGGATGTGTGCTGGGTGGGACAGTCCTGGATGGCTCCCTGTCATGGTCACCCTCTTACACACATCTCAGCCCATCCATCTTTGGCTTATTATACTGTGTTCCCTCTACATATATATATATATATATATATATATATATATATATATATATATATATATATATATATATATATATATATATATATATATATATATATATATATATATATATATATATATATATATATAGGTACATAGGTAGGTAATAGGCTATCTGCCTGAAGGCATATATTAGTATGGCCAGAGTGTGCAGCTATCACCACCCATGGAGTTAGTTCCCTAGGCCTCTGTGTAGTAGAGCTGATGAAGTGATCCATGGTGTGACAGTTCAGTTTCACATACACTCATCATGGCTCCTCTGGAAGAGAGTCAGTGAGGGCCTCGGCTTAATGTCGGTTGGGAGCCTGTTCCAAAGCAAGGGAAGTCTGTGAGTTAGTAAAGTATCCCTCCAACATGTTCTATTTAATGTTGTGATGATGATATCCCTAGAGCATGTGGTACAGTGAGCTTGGGTTTACTTCAGATAGCGCATGTACATCAGTTCTGCATTGGACATGGACCTGTCTGTTGGGCAGAGATCTCCTGAGTAGACAGTATGCAACAGAGTACAAATTGAGTTAAATTCAGTCTTGTTGCATGGGGCAACTGTTTGAGGCCAGTAATCCTCTTGTTGAGGTACTTCAGTGGTCTTTCCAGCTGCTGAAGGTGCCTAGTCAGATTCATCGCAAGTGTGTTGTGGTACTCTCTGACGGGTCTGATGACTGATGAGTAGAGGGAACCTCCTTTGACCTACATGCAAAGACCTTGGCAGTTTGTGGGAATACATAGCATGATTTTCTAACCACTTTTTGAATGTGTTTCTGGAAGTATAGATGAGTATCTACATGTGTCCAGAGATCCCTTATTATCACCTCCATATTTAGGGTGTTGGCACGTATGTGGTATTTGTATGACTGTAGCTCGAGGCCAAAATTTTGACACCACATCTGTCTGACTGAGACCCTTTTTAAGGATGTCTCTGTTGTCCCAAACATCGATTATGACAACTTTTTTGCAGTCATCCACAAACTTTGCTAAACATAGCCCTCGTGTGTTTGACTGTATTTCTGAAAAGTGTACACAAGACAGGAGGGGTCCCAGCACTGAGCCATGGGGGACAGCAGTTGTTACTAGCTTGAACAGGAGACCACAATTCTTAATTTGTGGGATCTATTTGTGGCCCAGTTGGCAATCCATCAGATGACATACATATTTATGCACAGGTTGTTGATTTTGTGGATACGACATGTGTCTGGGATGTTGGAAAAGGGCTTTTCAAGGTCTATGTGGGACGTGTGTAGCTCATTTCATTGATGTATGTCCTGGGTGACTGCCTTGAAAACAGTCTAGCAGGTTTGGGAACCATGATCTGCCCCTGACCAAGCCAAAATGGGTAGGGTTGCGTGTTTGTAGGCTCCCAATAGACCTGTTTATGAGTTCCATCATGATGGACTCCATGGCCTTGCAGATCAGGCTTAATAGGTTTATAAGACAATAGTTCCCATGGTCTGTTGTGCATCAACACTTGTGGAGTGTGCCAAACATTGCTGTAACCCATTCAACAGTTTCATATCCTGTACAGAGGGTGAGTCTCAACAGACTGTTCAGGTGCAGGGTCTATTTGTTTTGGAGTTCACATATGACACAGCTAGGGAAACCATGTCATCCCATAGACGCCATGTTTTTAGGTTTGGAAAGAGCTGTTTAACCATTGTATATGTGATTTCTCGGTTTTCACAATCTCCAGGTATGATAATGCACCCTTTTGTCAGTGAGAGGGGGTAAATATGTATGAGCCTGTCTGACAGAATGTTGGCAATGTCAGTCATGTACATGTATTCATTTACAGTTTGCAATGACTCAGAACATATATGAGTTTACATTGATATTTATGACATAGCGAAAGAAAGCTTCATGGTTCTCTTTGGACTCTTTGACAATATTTTTGCCAGAACATGGATTGGATAATGTTAGGAGTGCTCATTGTTTATTGATGATACTGATCAGAGATTTATTGATCTTCTTTGAATTTTCACTTTCTTTGAACAACTTAAGTACTTGTAGTACATAGTTTGATTATGACAGGAATCCAATATATTATATGGGTCTGTTTTCATATAACTGTGTGCATGAGGCAGGATTGGTGAATAGTGACAGGTTTCTGGGTATGAACTGCAACTGCCATATATGTGTGGCCCACTGCTGTACTCAGACATGGCCTAAGTGTGTGAGCATGCCCAGTATGACCTTTCAGTATGTTGTTGACTGACATTTGCTTTGTTTATTTGTGTGAGCACGCCCAATATGACCTTTCAGTATGTTGCTGACTGAAATTTGCTAAATTTGTTAAAGTATGTGAGCATGCCCAGTATGGACATATATACTATATGTGTGTGAAAAATCAAGTTGGTTTTTACTTCAGGGCTCACCTTTGTGTTGTACATCGACAGGAAGCACACTGTGCCTGCAGGGCTTCCATGAGTCACTTTGCATAGACTTCTCAACATTTCTACATACAGGGGGGACAGCTATTAGTTGTACATTTCTACCCGGGGGACACAGATGATTGTTACTGTGGGTGTATATAGGATGAGGGGTTCACCTGACACTTATACACATTTGCTAGGCCTGCACTGCTATGTCATGTACTCCATTTCTGTCTGTACTGTTGCCTATCATACTGGCTTGAGGCATACTACTGTACTACAGATCTTAGCTTCCAATTTCACTTATATTAGTTTGTGACTTCATAGCCTACCCAACCCACATCACACTGCCTGGCCTGCTGTTATCTGTCTGCATAGGCCTGGGGGAAGTTACTCATATGCCTCTTTAGAGGGCATGATGCAGCATTTGTTTGTGTTTGCGTTAGTCTACAATTATCCTGCTGTGTCTGTGCCAGTGAAATGCTGTCATGGCTTAGTGGTTCAGTACTGTGACTATAGTGCACAGTATCCTGAGTTCGAGCTCTGTCACTGCTTTTTATTTTCCTGCTGGGCAGACCAGACTGCCTAAGGAACAGTAAAGCAGGTGTGAGCATGTTTACCTGACTTTGCTCAACTTTGCCCAACCTTGCCCGACTTTGCCCAACATTGCTCAACGTTGCCCAACGTTGCGCTAGTTAGCATGGTGCGCAGCTCAGCGCAGTTGTGTTTAAATATGCTAAATAGTGGTAAAATGTGCTTAACAGTGCTTTATATTGCTTAAAATAGGGCAATCATGCCTCAGGTGGTGCTACAGGGTTGCCTATGTTTGGCTGCACATAGTACACTCCCTATACATGTTTGAAAACAGGTAGTGTCAAGTTAGGCATCAATTTTATTGTATGTGCGAGTCAGAGAGAGGTGTAATTTCCAGGGTTCCTACTGAGTGAGTGTATGTGCTATGTTTTGCCTCTTTGCCAAGGCCAAGGCATACTGGGCACGCCTCCTTCTGCCTACTGGGGCAGGCTCAGGTTGTTCCTCCTCTGAGTCACGCTGTGCCTGTGCAGGCCTTGGCAATGGTGCGGGGCTGTTTGCTGCACCTGTTTTCACAGGATCATATTGGTAGCATGCCACATACCATGACAGTTTGGGTACATGTAGTTGGTGAGTACTGCAAGGCTCTACCAGATGTATCCAGGCACCGGAACCATGACTTGAGCATCCCAAACACACGCTCAGTAATGTTTGTTTGTGCGTGTGCCTCATTATAGAGTTCTTGTTCAGGTGTGTGTGCATTTCTGATGGATGTCATCAGCCACTGCTCCAGTGCGTATCCAGCATCCCCCACTAGGTGGCCGTCAGAGATGTCCCCACTGGCAAATGTCTGGTACAGCTGCGTCAGATGCCAGATGTGGGAATCGTGATAGCTTCCAGGGCAGCCAGCACACACATTCATTATTAGGCCCTGGGCATCACACATAACCTGGCAGTTGATGGAAGGGAAGCCCTTGTGGTTGATTGTAGACTCTACCCCGCTCACTGGGTGGTGCTTTGATGTGTATGTGCATGCAGTCTATTGCACCCACTACCTCTGGGTATTCTGCTATTTGGTGGAAAAAACGCATATTGCTGGCCAATGCTCAAGGGAATTGGGGAAATATACGTGGTCACCGACATGTGCTGACATGGCATCCAGGAACTGGTGCAGTACCCTGGATGCTGATGCCTGTGAAACCCCCATCATATCACCAGTTGGTCTCTGGAAGGTACTTTTAGCTAGTATTCGTAGGCCAACAAATACCTTGGTATCCACTGGGATAGGTTCCCCTCTGTTGGTTCTGTGTGTGAGGCATTGCCGGCGCAGCTCAACAATTTGCTGCAGGAGGTCTCTGTCCACTCTATAGCACTATATTATCTCCAGCTCATGTAGCCCCTGGTAGGTTACCCTGGGTCTGTACACTCTTCTCCGTCTCCTCACTGTGGGTTGCTCAGCAGCATTCATAACATCACCACCCTCAGCATCTTGCACATTTTTTTTATGATAGCAATAGCAGCCCCTAACATTTTGTCTGACTTAAGCTTTTTAAGTTTTCACTCTTTGTATACTGCAGTGTTGCAGAGTTCTTGGGAAAAAACAGGGTAGACTGCTGTTTGCAGAGTTTAAAGTGCTGGGCTGGGCTGGGCTAGACTACTGCCTGTATAATTGGATGATTGTGATATATTTCATCTGGCAGCTCTGCTAGTTCTCCTTGGTTAACTTCCTACTACTTCTTTTCCTTCCTTTTCCCTTTCTGTTTCCACCCAGGGCAGCGCCGCGCAAACAAGCGCAAACACGCGCACATGGGCGCACACACGCGCACACCCTCTGTGCCCATTTGCAAGAAATTTCAGATATATCCACAGCGTATGCCTTTGGTTTCTTGTTTTCAGCTAGGACAACTGTAGACACACCTCTTGCAATCCTGAGCAACTCAGGGCAAACACAAGACAATGTGCTCCAATAAGCTTACAGTCTTTCAGATATACCCCCTCATGATGTCACCTATCTTCTACTCTACTACTCCCCTACTCCTACACTTACACTTTAGGGACATGGCTCACATGCCAGGGAAAATTGGGATTCACTATCCTTATCCTCATTTGCATAGGATTGCCTACTAATGCTTGGTTACATCTCTCACACTGAGCTTCCCCCCTTAGCAACCACTACTCAGTGGCCATGTTGTTTTCAGCCTGCCATTCACCTGCTTTGCAGAACAAGCTTTTTAGTGAAAATGCCCATTTTTGGCTATTTTTCAAATTTTTTCATTTTATTTAAAGTGCTTCATGTTTGCGCGGCGCTGCGCTACGCTTAAACATCGGCGATCGGGGAAAGATAAATGGATTTTAAGGTTTTACAACATTTGCAAATGCCAATGGCCTTATATTTGGCTATTGGCATGCTTCCTCAACTAGATGCATCCTTTATTTGGAGCTGTCATAGCTCCGTTTAGCTATTTGCAGAACGGTACTCCGTTACCAATGATTACATTTCTGCAAATAACACTACTCTTACATGGACAGGTTAGTGTTTCCTGGATCGCAAATTTACCTCATTTGCATAGCTTTCAGCAGCAAATGAGGTAATTTGCATACCATAACACTGTCCGTGCAATAGTGGTTTTAGAAGTGCTCATGCACGCCCCTGCCGGCTGTTGCTGGATCGCTCGGCAGACATATTGGCTGTCTGCCATCTTAGACTAATATTAGATTCCGTGCAAGCCTTCATAAATCCAGCCCATTATTTCTTCATTTATATACTCTTTTTCTCTTTTACTATTTATTACTGTACCCCAAAGTTTGTCATATACATTTGCATAATTTTACTACTAATTTCTCAACTTCTTTCATTTATCCACTTTAACACTTTGTACAAATTTAATAAAGCAGCATATACACTGGGTTAATTAACCCTAAACCTAATTCCTCTTTATTTACATACAAAACTACTCTTTTTACTGGTTGTAATTTAGAACTCCATTTAAGTCAAAAATATATATGCAGTAATTCTCTTTTCAAATACTGTTGGCAACATATTTTACCCATCAGTACTGAATTTAACAAATAAGCATTTTTTTCTGAATGATACCTTATATGTTCTCCAGAAAAGACAGGTTTGTTTTATTTCTTGTATTGTTTTCCATTGAATTTTACTTATTTCTTTATTCCCAAATTTTATACGTAACACAGACAGGACTGTGATAGTGAGGGCTGGAACTTTGAATGTTGGGAGTATGACTGGTATAGGGAGAGAGCTAGCTAATATGATGGACTGAAGGAAGGTTGGTATATTGGGTGTGCAAGAGACCATATGGAAGGGAAGCAAGGCTAGGTGTATCAGAGGTGGGTTCAAATTGTTTTATCCTGGTGTGAATGGGAGGAGAAATGGCGTAGGGGTTTATCTGAAGGAACAGTATGCCAAGAGTGTTTTGGATGTGAAGAGACTGTCAGATAGAGTGATGTTTATGAAGCTGAAAATTGATGGTGTAATGATAAATGTTGTTAGTGCATATGCTCCACAAGTTGGGTGTGTGATGGATGAGAAAGAAAAATTCTGGAGTGAGTTGGATGAAGTGGTGATGACTGTACCCAAGGGTGAGAGACAGGTGATTGGAACAGATTTCAATGGGCATGTTGGTGAAGGAAACAGAGGGATGAGGAAGTGATGGGTAGGTATCGTGTTAAGCAAAGGAATGCAGAAGGTCAGATGGTAGTGGATTTTGTGAAAAGGATGGACATGGTTGTGGTGAATACGTATTTTAACAAGAGGGAGGAGCATAGGATGACATACAAGAGTGGAGGAAGATGCACACAGGTGGATTATATCTTATGTAGAAGGGCCAGTCTGTAGGAGATTGGAGACTGTAAAGTGGTGGCAGGGGAAAGTGCAGTTAGGCAGCATAGGATGGTGGTTTGTAGTATGACATTGGTGATCAAGAAGAGGAGGATGAGTGTGAGGGCAGCACCAAGGATCAAATGGTGGAAATTGAAAAAGGGTAAATGTGAGGTGGAGTTCAGGGAAGAGTTAAGACAGGCACTGGATGGCAATGAAGAGTTACTGAATAGCTGGGTAACTACAGCAGAGCTAGTTAAGGGAGATGGCTAGAAAGGTGCTGGGTGTGACATCTGGAAAGAGGAAGGAGGACAAGTAGAACTTGTGGTGGAATAAAGAAGTACAGGAGAGTATACATAGAAAGAGGCTGGCGGAGAAGAAGTGGGATTGTCAGAGAGATGAAAAAAGTAGACAAAAGTATAAGGAGATGAGGTGCATGGCAAAGACAGAGGTGGCGAAGGCTAAGGATAAGGTGTATGAAGGGTTGTATGAAAGGTTAGACACTAAGGAGGGAGAAAAAGACCTGTACCAATTGGCTAGGGAGGGACCGAGCTAGGAAAGATGTGCAGCAGGTAAGGGTGATAAAGGATAATGAGGGAAATGTACTCACAAGTGAGGAGAGTGTGTTGAGCAGATGGAAAGAGTACTTTGAGGGGCTGATGAATGAAGAGAATGAGAGGGAGAGAAGGTTGGATGATGTGTGGATAGTGAATCATGAAGTGCAGTGGATTAGCAAGGAGGAAGTAAGGATAGCTATGAAGAGGATGAAGAATGTAAAGGCTGGTTGTCCAGATGACATACCTGTGGATGCATGGAGGTGTTTAGGTGAAATGACAGTGGAGTTTTTAACTAGATTGTTTAATGAAATCTTGGAAAGTGAGAGGATGCCTGAGGAATGGAGAAAAAGTGTTTTGGTACCGATTTTTAAGAATAAGGGTGATGTGCAGAGCTGTAATAACTACAGAGGGATTAAACTGATCAGTCACAGCATGAAGTTATGGGAAAGAGTAGTGGAAGCTAGGTTAAGAAGGGAGGTGATGATTAGTGATCAGCAGTATGGTTTCATGCCAGGAAAGAGCACTACAGATGCGATGTTTGTTCTGAGAGTGTTGATGGAGAAGTACAGAGAAGGTCAGAAGGAGTTACATTGTGTCTTTGTGGACTTAGAGAAAGCATATGACAGGGTGCCTAAAGAGGAGTTGTGGTATTGTATGAGGAAGTCGGGAGTGTCAGAGAAGTATGTAAGAGTGGTACAGGATATGTATGAGGGTAGTGTGACAGCGGTGAGGTCTGCGGTGGGAGTGACAGATGCATTTAAGGTGGAGGTGGGATTGCATCAAAGATCAGCTCTGAGCCCTTTCTTATTTGCAATGGTGATGGACTGGTTAACAGATGAGATCAGACAGGAGTCCCCATGGACTATGATGTTTGCAGATGACATTGTGATCTGTAGTGAGAGTAGGGAACAGGTGGAGGAGACCCTAGAGAGGTGGAGATATGCTCTAGAGAGAAGAGGAATGAAGGTCAGCAGGACTAAGACAGAATATATGTGTGTGAATGAGAGGGAGGATAGAGGAATGGTGAGGATGCAGGAAGTAGAGGTGGCGAAGGTGGATGAGTTTAAGTACATGGGATCAACAGTTCAGAGTAAGGGTGAGTGTGGAGGAGAGGTGAAGAAGAGAGTACAGGCAGGATGGAGTGGGTGAAGAAAAGTGTCAGGAATAATTTGTGACAGGCGAGTACCAGTAAGAGTGAAAGGGAAGGTCTACAAGAGAGTAGTGAGGCCAGCTATGTTATATGGGTTGGAGACAGTGGCATTGACAAAAAGGCAGAAGTCAGAGCTTGATGTGGCAGAGTTGAAGATGTTAAGATTTGCACTGGGTGTGACGAGGATGGATAGGATTAGGAAAAAGTATATTAGAGGGTCAGCCCAGGTTAGAAGGTTTGGAGACAAAGCCAGAGAGGCAAGATTACATTGATTTGGACATGTGCTGAGGAGGCATGTAGAGTATATTGGGAAAAAGATGCTAAGGATGAAGCTGCCAGGTAACAGGAAAAGAGGAAGGCCTAAGATAAGGTTTATGGATGTGGTGGGAGAGGACATGCAGGTGGTTGGTGTGACAGAGCAAGATGCAGAGGACAGGAAGAAATGGAAACAGTTGATCCACTGTGGTGACCCCTAACGGGAGCAGCTGAATGAGGAAGAAGAAGAAGACAGACATTTCATTCACTGTATATTATATACCCCATTTTTACTACATTGCCTGAACCTTTACTTTTCTCTTTATTTAAAGCCATCCATATCATCTCTAGACACAAATTTGTGAAAATTATAACTTCTTTTATGCAATGTTTTTGCAATTATTATAATATCATCTGCATATGTTAACAGAACTGGAACTGTTAACCCTTCAGGTGTTATATACTCCACTCCTTTCACTTTGTGATTTATTTCATATACTATTACACTGATATCTAATGCAAAGATTATGCAACTCATTGGACATTCCTGTCTTATACCACTATTCATATGTATCTCTCATCTTAACCAACCATTTACAAACATTTTTTAATTTATTTTTACTCTTCACTGAAATACATAATTTCCTAACTTATATTATTTCATTGTTACCCATAAGATTTCATGTCCAAATGTATCAAGTGCATTATTATAGTCTCTTATCATGATTTTTGCTTTTTATTTTCTATTCATAATGTTACCCATAGTTTATCATTAATAATTCTTGACAACCCTTTCCCTTTATACTATATATTCATGTTGGTTACCTGGTTGCTGTGTGTTTGTGTCTCATGAGCAATATGTCACAGCAGTTCTGGAGGGGATGTTGCTGCTTCTACTTTTAGTGGTACATAGGTTGACCTCACTTTATTATTGGAATGTATGAGTCAATTTAAGGAACAAGTTGACTCTTTGGTAGCTGCTTTTACAAATATGAACAGTGGAGGAAATGCTGGTCCCAGTGTAATGTATGTATGCTGCTGTTTATTCTAGGAGACCACCCACTTTGACTTCTACTGCCCTTGGTAATTCAGCGCCTATGGTGCAACCAATGAGTTGTTATGGAAATTTGCAGGACTGGGTTGGTTCTAAATATGTCTCTTGTCAAAATGGCTCAGAAACCCCTTTAAAAATGTTTGTGCTGCTACTGACTATGTTCTTACACTTGCTGCCAAAATTCATAGATTTGAAAAGTTGCTCACTAAGTTTAAGGCCTTCAAATGGACAATTCCTTTTGAACTATTGCATTGCCAACAAATGAGCTCCTAGGGGATTAAGGATCTATAAATATCCCAATGGGGTGCCTGCAGGTTCAGTCCTGCATCACAAGCTGTTGGAATTTTTGACCAGAGCAGAATTGAGTTTATGCACATTATCGTTCAGGACAACATGTGGCAGCTTGCAAAGTTGGAGGATGACATCAAAAAACTGGATGAGTAAATGAAGAAGGATTTATTGTTTTTTGACCACTTTGAGGATTTCCATAAGAATTTTAGGAAAATGGAGCAACACAAGACAGCACCTTTCAAAAGGAAACAGACAAAGATTTGGAGGGACGTAAATGATTATAAAAACAAAACTGCTAATCCAGGTCCAGGGGTGTAAAGGGCCTTGGGAAGTTTCCCCCTCACTCTGTAGTTGATAAGGAGGGAATGGAGTACTATGACAAGGAATCTGCCCATTTTTCAGGGGAAAGCCTCCCATGAAAGTTGAAAAGATTGAAGGAAAACAGGGCAAGCAGGCGATGAATACACATCATTCCCAGAATGGGCATTATTTCCAATCTTCGTATCCCAGGCAGGAGTTCCAAGGGGCGAATTATTGGAAAGCATGGCCACACAACTAATTGTGTCAGATAATTTGGGCACTGATACAACAGGTACTGTTTACGACTATAGGGGATGCAAAATTTACAAATTTTCAAGACTTGTGATTTCCCCTGTGTTTGGTAGTTTGTTCAAAAAATGATTTAAATGTATTCCTTCTTGTAAGTCTAATGCATTTGACTTCCTTACTGAGCTCAGACTATATACAAGGAAGTTTAACTGAAGAGTTCTTTTTCCTGACAAGGTAGGAGCTTCTTATGCAAAAGGGTTATGTAGAAGTAGTATTTTTAATCTGCTCCTTGCACCACTAGTGTCTAGTTTTGACAGCTCTGTCAGCATTCTGTTAGAGGTTGGTGCAAAATGAACAAATCCAGTCATTATAATTTGACTCATGAGGAAAGAGAGTTATTGTATGTATTATCTACCAATAGGAGGTTATGGGTTATAATGCCTAACAACAGGGGGGGGGGGCATTATGGACCGCTATCTATATTCTTCTAAATGTCAGAATACCTTAATAACAGGGAATTCTTTATAAAAGTTTCCTGTAATGAGATTCATATAGCACATCATGCCATTGACTTGGCACTAGAGAATATTTTTATAACATACGACTTGCCTCTTAAGGTCAGGGAATTTTTTTGTGATAAAAAAAACTGAGGATCCCAGCTATTTTTGGGATACCAAAGATCCACAAATCGGTTACAGAGCCCCCTTCAGTCTGATAGTTGTTTCAGCAGGTGCTAAAACAGAACATTTCACCAAATACGTGGATTTTAAATTAAAGTCTTTTTCTTTTGACAAAAACATCTTTTAAAGGACTTGTAGCACTTTTTGCAACCATTGGCAAACATTTCTTTTATTGCTGATAGTGTATTTGCCACTGTGGACATTAAAGATTTGTTTTTCGTGATACTCCATGATTTAGGGCTTTAATGGTTTCATGAGGCATTATGCTCTTAACATCTGTGAAATTTATTTAATTTGACAATGCATGGTGACTGTTTAAGATAACAACTTTATGTACTATAAGGGTGAATATTTTAAACAAACAAGGGGTGGTCATGGGTGCAGCATCTGCTCCAAATTTTGCAAATATGGTTTTATTGCACTGGGAATCTTCTTGGATTTTCGATTCACCATTTTCTTCCAAGATAGTGTCTTACCTTAGGTACCTGAATGACATCTTTATTTTATGGAAAGGGGGCTTCAAGGAATTGCATGATTTTATTAGGTACATGTCTGACTCCACAGACTTTTTGGAATTTACCTACCGGAAAAACAACCATTCTATTAATTATCTGCATATCACCCTATATAAGAATTTAGATTATAGTAGGTGTGAATCTAATATTTACCGTAAGAATTTCTTTTCAAATGCTTACATGCACTTTGGTAATCAATACCCCTGGTGGCAGAAGAAGAATTTGGTTAAGGGGCAGTAGATCAGATTAAGCAGGTTAATATCAGATGATGACACTTTTTCTGAGGAGATGTCAAGCTTAAAAGTATGTTTAAGGATCAAGGGTATCCTCAGAACCTACTTGATAATTCATGGCTTGGACTACAGAGGGTAGGATCACCCACTATGCTCCCCTTTTGCACTCAAAAGGAAGGGTTCAGAATGATGAGGTGCCTAGGGCAATGATAAACATGTCACAGGCTTTTGTGATAGAGTATAATAGGGAGATTTACTCTTTAAAATGTTCCATTAGCACTCATTGGTACTCTGTATTTGGTACATTTGGTATGTTGCAGCAACTCTGTGATAAACCAAAGTTTGTGTGCAAGAATAGTAGTAATCTAAAGGCTATTCTTGAGAAGAGCAGTTCTACAGAAGGTAGAAACATTAAAAATCTGGGTATGAAGTGATGTGGTACCTGCAGACAATGTAGGTACATACTTGAAGGATCACATTTTACTGCCCCCAGGACACCTCTTGTTAACTTCAGTTAGAGGGAGGTAGAACTGCAGAGCAAACAGGGTAGTGTACATATCCTTGTTTGCCTCCTGCTTGACATTATATGATGGAAAATGATTGCCCCTTTAAAAACTGAAACATAAGAGTATGTTTCTGCTATTAATAATGCCAACTCAACTAATGCATTGTTTAAGCAATCTACTAGTTGTAATAAGTTTAGGAAGTTTGTTTTTACTGTCCTAGAGAATGTCCCCATTCCTAGTGGGGGGGGGGGACTGGGAGCTTTTGGTTGAGCAAAGAGAGTGCTTTTGGCAGGTTTTGCTCAATGCTGGTGTTCTACCCGGTTTGAATAATGTGATTTCGATCAAAGCTACTTTAAGAAGCAAAGCAGCATCTCTATGATTGTTACATATCATGTTATATATATATTATACTTGTTAGCACAAAGTATTTCTTATGATTATCTGTTACTTATTCTTCTGTATATGTTTTCTCAATCTGTATATATGCATTCTCTACCATGTTCTTTATTTTTTGGTAGTCATGATCATTTTTAGCTTTTTATTCTGTATGCATATTGCTGTTTTAAATAGGTACTTTTATGTGTGTATCTCTAAATTCATTTGCTGTTTTTTGCTCCTTTTTCTGTTTAAGAAAGGAAGTGAAATGAGTGTGTGTGCTTAGTTTCTGACGAAGTTCATACTTTACTGAATGAAAGCGCTTACAGTTTTAATAAAATTCAGGTTTGTGACTATTACAGCAGCATTTTGATCTTAAGAATTGGAACTTGTATGTGATATTTTTAGATGACATTTTCAATTTTGAATAGATACAATGCAGCAATTGCACAATTCTATTTAGTATGTTAATGCATCCTTTATTTTTTAGATTTACTTTTATCTCTTTGCAGAAATTAAGTTGTCTAGCTGCTTAAATTACAGATATTAATAATAGTTATTGTTCCAGTCGGTATCAGAAACTCACATATTAGAATTCATTACTACATTTTCAAAGTTGCCTTAGTCAAAGCATAAATGGTGAGTCTAGATAAAATGGTGTCCAGATATGAGCAAGATGGAAAACCTTTTAGGTGTAATCTAAGTGGTTTGGAATTTTTATGATGAGACTGTCACAAAGAGATGTGAAGGTTTTTACAAATCTTCTTTGGGGAGAAGACAGGTTCTGAGGACAAGCCATCATTCTAAACAAACTGCTAGGACTATGATTTTGGCCAATAATATTGATTAAGAAAACACTAAGCTCACGTGTTAAAGTTACAACTAAAGGTGCATGGAACCAAGCAACATGCAATGTGCACAAACCAGCACCTTTTCCAATGAACCTGTATGCTTACATTCAGTAGAACTTATATTGAGGCATAGAAGGGTCAGAAACAAAGTAGGCCAGTTTTGGCAAATGGCTTCCTCAGTATCTGTACTTTGAAACTGTTTCTCTCTTTTTCTATTTTGTTAAGCTGTTATGTTGTCTAGCACTGTAGTGTTTAGTTTTGTTGTTGATCTACCTAGTCTTCTCCTTCTTGTGAAATAATCTTCCTTTTTTATTTAATTCTAGTTTTACCTTTTACATTGCATGCATTCCTTTGTTTGTAGTTTCAATCACAAACTCTTCAATTTGACATTCACTTCTCTTATTCCATAATTCATATTTATTGGTTCTATTTGTGATCTTTTGTTGCACACCTTTTCCTTTACTTACAAAGTTGTACACTGTCCACTCCTCTAACCATTTTATTCTCTGATGATTTTATTTCCTATTCAAAATGAACAATTACATTCTGTAGCTATGCAAGCTTTTTTAATGTGATGTCTCTACCAAATAGTGGTTCCATCTGATCTATTCTGAGTAATTCTTCTGGATAATTTGTAGTTTTGTTTTTGAATCAATAGTGTAAAATGTCCTACGCAAGAATTCTAGAAAATCTGTGATTTGATTTCTGATTCAATATCTGTGAAATTGCAGCTCCTTGCCAAAAGCTTGAATATTATGTAGTGAACATATAATATTTAATTTGGATCTTTTGTAGCTTTTCTAAAATTGAACACATCATAAGGTATGTTTGCTTGATGGTTAGAATAAGTATACCATTAATGTATCTTATACTGATCTGTATCTTCTCAGGTTCTAAAAGTGTTTGATGTATAACTGTTATCCACACAAACTGCAAGTACTGAGGCCTAATTTCTGAATTTAACTTAGATGATCTGCTGTAGAGTTAGGAAGTGGTTACCTAAGCCTTTATCTAATGGCTTTGTAATTTGTAACATGCATATGTACCTAACACTATCTATGTTAACTTTCACTTGTATTTATCTTTTTGTTGCTCTGGTAACTCATTACATCCAAATGATGTCTCCAGATGCATCTACAGTTAACTCTTAATGATGCCTCTAGGCATCAAATATTGCTTGTTCATATTTACATCAATAATTCCAAAACCATGCTATGTACAAGGTTTTAAAATATTTCATCTTAAAGCTTACAAAGTGGCAACTTTAGCTGGATTAATATTTAATCTCTGTCTAGTGCAGGTAAATAGATGTTAACTGTTTTTTTTTTATTATATTAATTTATATAGATATAATTCTTAATTTTTTAAAAATATTTCAACAACCAAGTAACACAGACAGAACTCCTTCATCTCATATGAAAGCTCTCAGCTAGACAAATAAAATGCTGCTAAAAGTATGTGTGTAACTTGAGTGGTTGCTGAGATATAATCAATTTTACAAATGTAATAGTTTCTGTGTTTACTGGGACTTATAAAATTCAGTTTAAGACCTAGAACCTAAAGAATACTACAACTATAAAACAGTTTGTGCTGAAGTGTCTGCCATTTGTACTTCTTTCATAATCCCTATGATTCCAGATATATAAACATTTGTTTGAAATGTGAGGAAATAATTTGATTCTGTCAAAAGGCTTAGGCTCCAACCACTGTAAGTTACAGTGCACGCTTCCTGAGCTCCATTGGAGTGAATGATTTAAATGACCACTCCATATACTGGTAACTATGCGACTTAAAAATCACAGAAAATCTCTGTGGTTGTCAATGGATGGATATCAAATGAGTAGACACAAGGTAGCATCCTGATTGGTGGAAAGAATCAGCTGGCCATTGATCAGTCAGTCAACATCTCCACACCACACAACAGTTCAGCCTCATGGCTTGCAGCACACCCACTGCATGTAGCATACACCCCCGAGTGTATACTTTTTTGTTCATCTGTTGTGCATTCAGTTTTAAAATGGAACAAGGATGACTATTTATTAAATAGATATGGTCCAAAAAATACTACCTATTAAACAGATCCAGTCAAAACAATATCTGCAGGTGAACCTCAAAAATAATTCACCACATTAAAATTTTATCTGCTTAGTAAAACAAACATCACACCTCTATAAATAAAAATGTTGTAAAGACAGAACTAAACTAAGTGTTAAAACATACAATTCTTTACCCACATTACAACTTCTAATTCAAGTGCTTTTTAAGTGTAAACTCCAAAGATTTCTGTGAGTGTATACTTAACGCATACACACATGAAGCATCAAAACAAGATAATTTCACAAAAGTTTAAATTTATCTCTGAAGCAGGAAAGATGTGTCGAGACACAAATTATTAATAATAACACAGCTCTCCAATACAGCAATATATATATATATATATATATATATGTGTGTGTGTGTGTGTTTAGTATGGAGTGTATGTGTGTGTATGTGTGTGTGTGTGTGTGGGTGTGTCTGTGTGTGTGTATGTAATTTTTTAAAGTTGCAAATTCATGATAAAATCATGAAACTTTCAGTCCAACATGATAGATTAAAACAAACAGAAAATTAAAAATGTTTTCTTGAAAAGGTCTTCCAATGCTGCCCCTACACATTTAGATAAAGCTGACCTTATACATTTAGATAAATATCATGTCAAATGGCCTTATGCGGGTCCTGGCTAACTGTGTAAAGGGCAATAAGATTCATGTAATCTTGGCAGAAGAATGCAACTAACATCAATACACAGCTGAATTGCAATCCCAGCCTTACAGGACTTACTCTCTTTGCAAAAAGACCCATGCTAAACAGGAAATGCAACTGAGTTGTAGAAATGTTCAGACTTCAAAAATGCAATCATCAAACACAAACTGCATTAATATATTTTGAAATGCATTCCCATTTTTTTTCCACTTTTGCAAAGACACCTAGTATATGCTTAACTCCGCTTGGTACAGGCATTTTCCCCTTAGCTTTGTTGGGGAAAGGACAGAAAAAAATTTTCTTTTTCTGTTTTCTAGCTAGTTTTGCAATAAATATGCAAGGGAAACGTCCACAATCCTCATGCAAGTCTTCTTTTTCTTGGCTATTGCAGCAGACCACCTTTAAGTCAGCATGCATGAAATTGCACACTTTACAAAACATACTAGAAAGTCAGATTTTGCTTCTGCAGTGGCGCAGCGGTGGCATTGTTGCCTCACAGCAAGAGGTTCTCCCGTTCGATTCTCGGATTGGGTTGGGAGTGCCTTCTGTGTGGAGACTGCATGTCCTCCCTGCGGTTGAGTGGGCGTTCAAACGACATGCGTTGAATGGGCGTGCCTTCGTTGAAGGCTAGATGTCGGGCTGGAAACTCGACACCATAAAAAACAACTGCCAATCATTAGCAGACCGGAGTTCCGCTGTGGTGACCCCTAACTGGGAAAAGCTGAAAGACAAACAACAGCAACTAGAAAGTCAGATTTTGCAATTTCAGTGGTTGAAAGCTTCAACTGCGCCTACATGATGGAATGGGGCTGGCAGCTGAATGCTCCAAATTTGGAACACAAAGTATGCTAGCATGCAGATGTCCTTCCTGCGGGCACCACACTGGAGTGTGGGATTTGTAGTTCAATAGGACTGATTATGCTGTTTGATTTCTCCAAAAATGATCTGCAGTTGTTGCGTTCCTGCAAAGGTGTTGTAAGTGGGGCCATGACTGCAAGGTTCCTCTGACCGCTTGATCATCTTATCACATCACATACGGAAAGGAAAATATCCTTCAGCTACATCAGTTTTGAACAGTATCAAAGTACAAATAACATTTCTGAAGTGTGCATGGAGGAGGGTAAGCCTCTCATAGGTAGAGAATATGCTTAAATATGCCATAGGTGTCCTCTCTTCTCCAATGATATGTCATTGTGACTTTTTCATTAATGAAACGGAGCAAACAACTGGCCATGCAATACTGAAATACACTTGTGATCTGTGAACAATTTTTTCCATTTTAAATGGAAATTACAAAACTTACCATTTTACTGAATATTAAAGATACACACAGATCTCAATCTTCCATCGCAAAAATACGGAACACTTACTAACAGTTACTATCGACTTCAATTAGGATTCTTGCAGTATAGTTAAAATGTGTTAATTTCTGCTTATAAAAGTGCTTTTGATTACTTTACATGATGCAATTTTATTTGCCATGGATGTCTGTTAGAAATTCTTAACACCAAGTGCGTGAAAGACCTTTCTGTTTGTAACTGTGTGGAGGAGCATAGCATATCTCTCCACCTCTTAGCACAATATTTCTGGACAAAGCCTGAAACAATGAGGAGACAAAGGCCCTTAAATATGGACAGATTTTAAATATTGCTCGTATACACTTAGTAAGTTGTTGCTAGAATAACAGGATGTGTGTTTGTATGCATTTTCCTGAAGGATATTAAGACTGAAACTCAAATACATGTCATTATTGCTGACTTTAGTCCTCAGTGATTTGCCAAAAAATACAATATTTGTAGGGAACAGACCAAAAATATGAGGCAAAAATCTGTACAATTGAGAGGTATAGAGCATAGACTTGTTATGACTCAAAATGGTACATAAAGGTTTTATGAGTTACAGCAGTTAAGATTTGTACATTCTATCTGTATTTTGTGATGGAACTTAAAAACAGCTTACAAAGTCTGACCTTATTATGTACATATGTTTATCCTTTGTTTTAACTAATGCTAAACTAAAGAGATATGTTTCATGCCATTAACTCCCCAAATTAATAAATTAAACATATGCATGCATGTACACACACACAGACATATATTTAAAACTGGTAAATCCAGGAAACATTCTTCTTCTATGAATCAAACACTGGACAATACAATTAAGCTATATAGTGGTTCACAACCTTATACAATTTGTGTATATAAGTGTGTGCGTATATGTCCTATGTGTACATATTTGATATATTTGGATACATATGTTGCTGCCGTCAACCACTCTTTTTTTCAAATATACTTTTTGTAGCTCCACTGAGCTTGCAGCTTGTATCCTGAAAATGAGTCATCTTCCTCTCATGCATGACTTTTTTAACTAGGATTCCCAGTTGCCCACTCTGTAGATTCATGTAAAGCACTTGGAAATTTCTGTCATGTTTTCGTTTTTTCAGTACATTCTATCATAATCTTTTAGTCTCTCTTAATTCTGATGGAGAGCATGCATCATTATTTGCTGCCTTCTTTTAAACTGCTTATTTTCCTTTCATGGTGCTGTTGAGGACTACAAATGAATAAAGTACTAGAGATCTCTTAATAAAGTAGGATACTGACGTACCGTTTTTCCAGTGTTGCCTGTTTGTATGCATATCCCAGCATTCCATTTACCTTGCTTACTGTTTATTGCAACTGCCTGCATATGTTTAGAAACTGATAAGAATACCCTCAGGTTCACTACTGTTTTAAGGACAACCCTCAGCCATCAGGTCTCCCCAGACTAATGACCTAATCATTCCACTCTCTAGGGCAAGAGCCAGACATTTCATTCATCAACCAGGGTAAAATCCCTATGGCCTAATTTATTTTCTTTCATGGGAAGAGTTTATCATCTCAGCACACACAAACACACACACGCGCACACACACACACACACACACACACACACACACACACACACACACACACACACACACACACACACACACACACACACACACACACTTAAATACAAAACCATTTGCTTTCTTTCACACTTCCTTACAGAAGTTTCACTTCTACCACACGTGGCAACCACACACATTCTTTTTTTTTTTTTTTTTTTCTTCAGGCTATCACTGGGTAAAAAGATAGGGGAAAAGCTCAAAATGCACCACAAATAACTCCCTAGCTTCTTGGACCCTAGCAACCCCCAGATTCCATCTTTCTTCAGTTATTTCCTCCACAAAGTTGTTATAGTGCAGTCCTGGATAGTTACGATCTGTCAAACGTGCGCAGGAAAAAGCAAAGCTGAAGAGTCAGACTGAATTTCTTTCCTTAATTTTAATTTTTGTTTAGGTCATCATTGGAAGAAAAGGTTGCTTAAAAAATTCTAAAAAGGAAGTTAGAACATCTAGCAGCCCCATGCCTTCTGAGGGCTTAGTCACCCCAGACCCCCCAGCTTAATTCACTTCTTTCCTCTACAATTATTACAGTGCAGTTTTGTTCAGTTCATGCATATAACACATACAATTAAAAGCAAAAGTTGAAGAGTTTCATCTTCATGCCTTCATTGGACAAAACGGTTGTTGAAAGAAAATAAATCAGAGCATCTAGACTCCGATGGTTTCAGGGGAGGGGCTTATAGCTCCCATATCCCTTATTTAATGCTGCTATTTCCTCAGCAGTTATTAAAGTGCAACCATGGCTAATTAGAATGTGTTTAATGAATATAATGCAAGAAAAACAAAAATGGAAGAGTAACACAAACTGTGAAAAAGGGAGGGAAAAAGCTAGATGGTATGAGTAGGCTAAAATGGGGGGGCACCAAGTGTGTGCTGGGGGGGCACCATGGAGATCCTTCACCTTTCAACTAAAGCCCCATCCCTGATTAAGCAAGCACCATATAGCAAGGCTGCTAATTTTTACATTTGGTGCTCAGGCAGTGGGAAATTGCATTTCTATTAGAATTTAAGGTTAACTGTCATGATATCAGCATTGCTAGTTGCCTGCAATGACACAGCTAGACAATTAGTGCCCTGACTGGATCAGTAACAAATTAAGGTAAGCTACACATAGACAAAATAGAACAGTTCATAAAGTCCATACTTAAATAAATTTATCTGTTTGAAGGCTCATTGGATATTATTTGTTACAAATGTTATCAGTTGTTCTAAAACACAAGAATAAACTAGTGTCTTTAAATGATTTCTAAAGCAAACATTTTTGAAAGTCAGCCTTAGTTGTCAAACATAAAAAAGTGTGGTACACAGGGAGCACATGGCCATTGCATTGTACTAAGAAAACATTATCTATAAATCAAAGGAAAGGCAATTAAACAATAGGATAGAGGATGGTATAAACTAGTGCAATAAATATTCACATGTGCCAGGGCAAAAGCTAAGATGTTGCAAGGGGTGATGATATGGAAATGCATTTCACAGTCCTGTGAAAAAAGACTTTCTTAGAAGTTCCTTTAGATCAAGAAATTAAGTTTTACTGAAATGCTGTTGACACGTATCTGTAAAACCTGTCTATTCATAGCTTGTCATTTTATAAAAAAACAGAAGAGCAGCTAGTTCACAACTGAGAAGTCAAACTCCTTGTCAGAAGTAAATGCACACACATCTTGACTATGAATCCTGACATACTTATTTCAACCTACAGAGCAAAGATATTGATTATGAATCTTAGCATTGTTCCTTCTCCTATGTAGATCAGTGTGTGTGTATTGTACCTAGTCAGCCACTGTAGCTAGATAGCACATGCATATAAGCTATATATGCCCCTGTTCGGAACCAGACTAACTGATATATCTCATAACATCCTAGTCCCATACCACCTTAGTCTCATCCCTTTCTCAGATTATTATAATCTCTTGACCTCACAAAGTAACCAGGCAATTCTTGTTCTAGACTATCTTCACTTAGTCTATGCCATATAACTAGTATGTATAACCTGCTCTTTTCTATTATGTTTATATAAAACCTATGTTAATCCTATTTTTTATCTATGTAAATGTAACATGTATTCTCATTATGTTGGAGCTTTTCTCCCCGGGCCTCTACTGAAAAAGGATATGTATCCAGCTAGACTAGCCCGGTCAACAAATGCAAAATAAATAAATAAAAAATAAAGCTACTGACCATTTGCAAGATCAGTGCCATTTTGTATAGTCAGCCAGAGTGAGTACAAGCATGAACACAGATGCACATGCAAGTGTGTTTGAAGTAACAAGTCAGTCAGTTAGCTTATGAAGTTTGAAGTATATGGTCCAGTTACAGTTCCTGATGTGTTTCTGTACAATAAATGACTTGAATGCATACCAAGCCTCAGTGTCTCATTTGAATATATGAAATATGCAACATGGTGTCAGAATGGGATCTGAAGTTAAAGCAGCTTACAAATTATGAGACACGCAGTTAGAATTTGAGAAATATACATGAGCCAACTCACAAACAGGTCAACGACTATTCAAATGTACTTAAACTCATTTAGATAATTTTTCAGTCACTAAATGTGTGGGGAATCATTCAAAATGCTTGAAATAATTACCAAGATAAACAAAATGTTCAAAATAGTGAGATACTGATAAAAGTATTCAAAATAATTACCAAAGTGTTTTAAATAATTTCCAAAGTGTTTAAAATGTACAAAAAGGCTAAAATGACTTTTTTTTTTTGCAATGTATGACTTTTTTGCAATAACTAAGACTTTTCAAAGTATCCAAAGTATCTGGAATGTTTGCAGTGCTGAAATAAAGCCTTTTCAGAGAGATTATTGTGCAGCTGGGCATAATTACAAGTACCTGGTCTATGCTTATGTTTAAACAAATTTTGTTGTTATGGCAGAGGGATTTCACAGACCTGGACCACTGATATTTGATAACAATATTGCTGAGAATTGGCGAGTGTTTGAGTAAAAATATGATATTTTCATACAGGCTGCATTTTCTGATAAAGATACTTGTACAAAAGCATTTATACTTCTCAATTTAGCTGACTTGGAAGCAATTAAATGGGAACATTCATTTGTGTATGCACCTTGTATATGCAGGGGAGGAGGAGAACAGCATTATTGTGATACAGGCTGAAACGCAGGAAGACCCTGAGTGCTTAAAATGTAAATTCAGAGCAATGTGTAATCCTCAAATAAATATTACAATGCAAAGTCACATGTGTTACATAAGAAATCAAAAGTCTGGTGAAACTATAGCAGCATATATTGCCAACTTAAGAAATAAAGCTAGAATGTGCAGATCTGGTGATTTTTGAAATGCATTGATGAAAGACAGGCTGAGGCTTATGTGTGGTGTTAATAATGATGAAGTGAGAAATATTTTGCTTCGAGAAACTGAATTAACATGGAACAAAGCCATTGAGATTTGTCAAATACATGAGCTTACAGAAAAGCATACAAATATGCTTACGAATGAAAAAGGCATGCTTGCAGTATCTACCAGTACAAATGTTGATAGTATACAAAATAAAGCTAAGATGAAAAAGAAATATAAACCAAAGGGTGTGGTAAACAACCTTAGTGTTAACTGTCATAATTGTGGAGTCAGTCATAAACTTAAATAAGAGAAGTGCTTAGCTTTTGGTCAGCAATGTCACAACTGTAAATTTCAAAAGGGTTTGCAAGTCTCAAGTGGCACAAACATTTATTAAAAGAGAACATCCAAAGAAGCAAATAGATCAGATAGAGAGATGTGAGCAAACTTTCTGTGTTGATTGTTTCTGTGATCAGTTTAACAGTTAACACAGTATTTTATCAGCTAGCAGCAAAGAGTGAACTATTTTGTACTGTACTAATTAATGGGAAACATGTAGAGCTTAAAGTATACACTGGATGCATGTGCAATGTTATATCAGCACATATGTTATGAAATGTATATGTTAACAAATGTTAAATAAATAAATAAATACATATGTTTGCTATAGTAAAAGCTGGTGAGAAACTTGATTCAGCAAAATGTGCAAAACTAGTTATTTATGATGGTGAAGAGATTCAAACTGATGGTGCAGTAGTTCTCACATGCCATTCTGTTGGGAACAGCTATGACTTGTAGTTTTACGTAGTCAAAAGTCAGATGCGGTCACTGTTAGGCCTCAATGACAGTCTGAGAATGGGACTGATTTCATTTAATAATGAGGTTGACCATATAAGTTCGAACAACAACAATAGTTTTACACAGAATTCTTTTACTGAATATGCTGATATTTTCAAAGACAAACTTGGCAAACATCCAGCCACATATTCCATGAAGTTAAACCATGAAGTAAGCCCAGTTGTCAGACCAGCAAGGAAGGTTCTGGTAGCAAGCTAGAGCAATGTAAAAGCAGAACTTGACAAAATGGTGAATTTAGGTGTCCTCACTTCAGTAAAAGAACCGGCTGAATGGGTATCCTCCATGGTTGTAGCTCATAAGAATAGCTCAGATGATATTCAAATATGTATTGGTCCATGAGACTTAAACAAAGCACTTAAATTCCCTCATCATCTGATGCATATAGTAGAAGAAATAGCTGGTCTCATGCGAAATGCCACTGTTTTTTCTGTCTTAGATGCAAAAAGTTCATTTGGCAAATGTCATTGGATGTTAACCACTTTCAGTATACCATTTAGTAGATATAGATTTTTGAGAATGCCATTTAGGATAAATTCTGCCAGAGAAGCATTTCAACATACAATAGAGCAATTGTTTTTCTGGTTATCCATATGCTATCATAGTAGATGACATTATTGTAGGGGGCAGTGGTGAAGCCAAACATGATAGCAACCTCAGGGGGTCTATATTAGATAATCAAAATGTCTCATTATCGAATGCCGTAACATCGAACTGGAAAACCCGAACCCTAACAATATCAAAACCTCAAAACAGCAAACTTTTTCCCAGGGAAAAAAACTTACTGTTCTGAGAAACACACACACCACAAGCACACGAAAAAGCAGCAATAAACAGACATACACTTAAAAGCTACATCTAACCCTACACTACACTGCACATACACTACTATCTATCCACTTACCTTAACCCAGACCCTAACCCTAAGGTCCGTCACTATCCCACACTCACCTCACCTGTGCCCTAACCCTAACTCACTTAACCTGCCCCTAACCCAAAATTCTCACTATCGCACACTCACCTCACTCACGCCCTAACCCTAACTCACTTAACCCGCCCCTAACCCTAATGTCCATCACAATCGCACACTTATCTGACCCGTGCCCTAACCCTAACTCACCCAACCCATGCCCTGACCCGAACGTCCGCACAATCACACACTTACCTTAACCCAACCCGTAACTTTCCAATGCATCGCTGAAAACAGTGACACCACAACAATAGCCAACCGAATTCTTTCCCTAGGAAAGAATTCGGTTTTGTGCAGCTTCGCTGTTTTCAGCATTCGTGATATTGGGTTTGGTATTAGATCATTTGAAATTCAGCCATTTCAATGATCTAATATAGACAGTGGCGGCTGGTGACTTCAAATCAAAGGGGGGCTGCAGGAGACAGGTGAATGGGTGGGGTCAAGGGGGTGTGGCCAACCAGAAAGGGGAGGAGCTATGCTCAAAACCACAAAAACTAACTTTAATTAAATACGCTGCCCTGGGTGGCAAACCATCATTATGAGAGCCATATCAAGACAAAAATAAGTGTAGAAGAATAAAAATATTTCAATGCATTGGTTGCATGACAGCTTACTTAATATCTAGATGGAAACAAAAGGTTGTGAGGCATGAAAAAATAAATTACTTTTTAAATACATTACTGGAATGCCGGTCAAAATCAAGTACAAGCAAAACCAGAAGCACTCAACTCAAACCACTTCTCCTTGCACTGCAGTTCTAATTATAATTTATATTCAGCTTTATTAAAGTGCCAAGTAACATGCTGAAAGTAGAAATCTCTGTGATGTCCCCACTTGTAAAAATGTTTCTTATCCAAAAAAGACCTGCTGCCTGACAACTATCTACTTGTTTCATGGGGAAAACATGCAAGTAAAAAATGAAAAGCAAACAAGAAACAAGCTCAAGATACATTGCTTAAAGGATTACTGTACAGGTTATGGACCACACATGATTGGCATTCTGTTTAGTTTACGGGTAAAGTCTGTAGAGATGACTGGAAGTCTCCAAGTGTAATGAGCTTTTTAAAATAATGGAATCCTGTCCTTTAATACCCAAGGCTTATACATTATCTAGTCAATTATTCTCTGCATGGCAACAACAGAAAGGCTTTCAATGTTGGCAATTCTTTAACAGTATGCTTATTAAAGCTTACTTGCATCTTACGATCTCAGACAAGCTTACATTATGGTCATTAAAGCATTGCTACTTAAACACAGAGCAACAGGCACTTTGAGTAATAAGCATAAATCAACAGTACAAAAATATGACAGAAACCAGACCTTTCTGCAAAATCAAGGACAGATGAAAAGCCACTGTAGTACTTGTGACTACCTTGGATGGGGGGGGGGGCACACACTGCACATTTACACTACATAACTACTCCTTGCCTTGCTTGGACACATCCAGAGTCAGTACATGCTGGAGTGGGGTGCAACAAGTATGTCACAATTTGAAATGTCTCTGGCTGACTGTGATGGCCCTGACACGTGCCATACCTCTCAACCTCAGAGCAAGAAATCTGGACAAAGCCATACACAGAAGTGGGACAAATGCCCACAAATAAAGACAATTTAAATATTGCTCTAATAAACTTAGAAAGATAATAGAATAGGTCTTGCATTAGTATGACTTTTCTGAAGGGTATAAAATCTGAAACTCAAATGTCTGTCATTATTTTCCAACTTCAGTCTTTAGTGATTTGTCACTAATTTGCCAAAAACACAATTTTATGAAAAATGGACCAAATGTGATGCAAAAATATAAAATAGCCACACAATACAGCTGGGAACCTGTCAAAGAAGGGACACTTTAATATTAGTACTGCTAACTTGAGCAGCTGACAAAATAAAAGAATCTACATGCATTTCAAGTAATCTATAACTTTGATTATTACAGTTATTTCTTAATTGTAAACCCTCCATGTTTTCTTCCAAAATACTATTTTGTGGAGGGATTATTAGGGGGAAGAGCAACATTTTAAGCCAAAATCGGAGACAGTTGAGAGGTTGGCTATGCCTAATTCTATAAAGCAATTTATTTGCATGTACCTCTCAACCTGTTAATGCAGTAAATCTGAACAAGGCCAAATATACTGGGGGAACATATAAACAGTACTAAAAATTGCTCTTGTATAAATTGAGACAGTTGATGGAATAACAGTTCTTACTTTAGCATGCATTTTTCTGAAGGTTATGAAGTCTGAAACTCAGTGTATCATTATTTAGTGACTTAATTTCTAAATGATTTGCCAGAAAACTACAAATTTTATGAAGAACAAACCAAAAATAAGAAGCAAAAATCTATTCATTCTTTGAAGAACTGGACAGTTGGGAGGTATAGTTCAGCTGGGCCTGTCTGAGTTTTCTGCCCTTCTCCCCCTGACAAAATCTTGGTTGAATGGAGCCTCTGCAGCCATTCCAATGAACTATTACTTGGCTATTTCACTCCATTTACCATAAACACTAATGTGCATACTGCTTTACTTGTATGATGAGTTTGACTTCATTTGAAAGTTTTATTTTGTATTTTACAGCACAAACACTAAGTCATCTACTAAACAAAGCAATGCAGTCTCACAATGAAAACTTAGCATTAAAACTTCTCTGCCCTTGAAACTCACATTCATTGAAACAGCATTGAAACCCACATTCAAAGAAAATACATTTTGCCAGTGGCAGATAGATTAATTTTGGGCTGTTTTCAAATCATAGGCCCCTTGCATATGAAACATACATGTGCTCTTTGATACACCTTCCTCATTGTTCTAAATTATATTCCTTGTACAATATATTACAGTTGTTAGAGGGCGTTTTAAATTTGTTTTGAACATTTTTCCAGTAAGCAATGAAACAAAATGCATGCACCCATAATGACAAAACTGCCCAGTTCAGAACATTTATCATAAAAGTCTACTCAGACTTCCACAGTCCACCATTATCAGTAAATATGCACAATTCTACAGTCCGCCATTATCAGTAAATATGCACAATTCTACAGTCCACCATTATCAGTAAATATGCACAATTCTACAGTCCATTATCAGTAAATATGCACAATTCTACAGTCCATTATCAGTAAATATGCACAATTCTACAGTCCATTATCAGTAAATATGCACTATCTCTGAAGAAGTAAAAGTCATCTAAATAATTCCACATTAAAGAAATCTGTAACTAATGAAGGGGTTGCTGCTAGCAAACACCTTTATATTTCATGGTTTCATCGAAAAAATAAAGTGCCTGTTGCCCCTCAGGAATAAATTGCATATATTACATTAAAAAAATGATAAGCTAGTAATATTGCAAGAGGAAATGGATAGCACCAAGGAGAACATTCTCAGTACAGTAGCATCCACCCCTTGTGGGAGAAGAGCCCACAGCCTTCTGCATCATAGGCAAGTACACAGCTTGTTGTGCTATTAACAAGGCAAACCAACTTCACTTAAGCAGCACTAAACTTCTGTTCCCCTGCAGCTCTCAGCTCCTTGTAAAATCTTCTCAATACTCAACTTCGCAGCACAAGAAAACTGGAAAAAGCCAAAATGTATTGGAGGGGGGGGGGTCAAAAGCCTCAAAATTGCTTGTATAATCTTGGAAAGTTGCTAGAACCATACATTTTACTGCCGAGCTCCCTGTGCAAAACAGAGCAACATACCACTACGCCAAATCAGCTGCTTTGTAAAAGAGGAAGACTGAAACTTAAATGGCTATCATTTAATTCTCACCATAGCTGTCAACCTCTTGGCACAAAACACCTGGACAAACCCAGTAATGAGGGAATACAGCCCTCAAACATTCAATGAATTCAGTTCTTGCCATAGCTGTCAACCTTAGCACAAAAAACCTGGACAAAGCCAATAATGAGGAAATACAGTCCCAAAAATAGGGACAAATTTCAGATATTCATCTTATAAACTTAGAAAATTGCTAGAATAAAAGGTTGTGTTACGGTTGTGTTACTATGTATTTTCTGAAGAACATGAAGTCTGAAATTCAAATGCCTGTCAATTTTACTGCTGACAAAATAAAAACAATTTTCAGCAGAGACCCAGGGAGAAATACTGCAGACACATCTTTGTAAAATGACAGGGCACCAGAGCAAATCCACACAAACACAGGGAGGAGATTTTCTTTGTAAAATAACAGGGCACCAGAGCAAATCCACACAAACACAGGAAGGAGATGCAGACTCCACAGAGAAGGCACCCCAGCCAAGAATCAAACCAGAAAACCTATAGCTGTGAGGCAACAATACTACCACTGCACCATCAAATATGCAAGGACTTAAACATTCAGAAACCTGAAGTCTGAAATTCAAATGCCTGTCAATTTTATTTAACATTTGTTAATCAGGACAGTCTGACTTGGAACAAAAAAAAAATTCAGCAGAGGCCCAGGAAGAAATAATGCAGTCATGTCTTTGTGACATGGGAGGACACAAAAGCAAACCCACACAAACACAGTGAGAAGATAAAGACCCCACAAATAAGGCACCCCAGCCAAGAAGCAAACCTGAAAACCTGCAGCTGTGAGGCAACAATGCTACAACTACCCCATCAAATATCAAGCATTGCAATATTTACAAACCACAGATATTATGAGGAACAGATCAGATCAAACATGAGGCAAAAATCTGCAGTGTTTTTTTTTCACAAATGGTGTTGGGTAGGGAATTAAGGTCTTTAACACCTGCATACAAGGTACAGGGTTCAAGCCTAAGGTATTCCCTACCACACACACAAACACCTGTAATAGCAAACCACAAAAACTAAATATACTGCACTGGGTGCCAAACAGTTGTCATGAGAGTCCAATCAAGACAAAATGAAGTGTAGAAGAATAAAAATATTTCAATGCATTGGCTGCATGACAGCTTAATATCTAGATGGAAACAAAAAAGGTTGTGAGGCATGAAAAAATAAATTACTTTTTTTTAAATACATTAATGGAATGCCAGTCAAAATCAAGTATAAGAAAAGCAAGAAGCACTCAACTCAAACCACTTCTTGCACTGCAGTTCTAATTATAATTTATATTCAGCTTTATTAAAGTAACAAGTAACATGCTGAAAGTAGAAATCTCTGATGCCCCCACTTGTAAAAATGTTCCTTATCCAAAAAAAGACCTGCTGCCTGATATCTACTTGTTTCATGGGGAAAACATGATCAAAGTAAAAAATGAAAAGCAAACAAGAAACAAGCTCAAGATACATTGCTTAAAGGATTACTGTACAGGTTATGGACCACACATGATTGACATTCTGTTTAGTTTACGGGTAAAGTCTGTAGAGATGAATGGAAGTCTCCAAGTGTAATGAGCTTTTTAAAATAATGGAATCCTGTCCTTTAATACAAATACTGGCATATGCATTTCAATACCAAAGGCTTATACATTATCTAGTCAATTATTCTCTGCATGGCAACAACAGAAAGGCTTTCAATGTTGGCAATTCTTTAACAGTATGCTTATTAAAGCTTACTTGCATCTTACGATCTCAGACAAGCTTACATTATGGTCATTAAAGCATTGCTACTTAAACACAGAGCAACAGGCACTTTGAGTAATAAGCATAAATCAACAGTACAAAAATATGACAGAAACCAGACCATTCTGCAAAATCAAGGACAGATGAAAAGCCACTGTAGTACTTGTGTCTACCTTGGATGGGTGGGATTCTCTGCACATTTACACTGCATAACTACTCCTTGCCTTGGTTGGACACATCCAGAGTCACTACATGGTGGAGTGGGGTGCAACAAGTATGTCACAATTTGAAATGTCTCTGGCTGACTGTGATGGCCCTGACACATGTGTCATACCTCTCAACCTCAGAGCAAGAAATCTGGACAAAGCCATACACAGAAGTGGGACAAATGCCCAAAAATAAGGACAATTTTAAAATATTGCTCTAATAAACTTAGAAAGATAATAGAATAGGTCTTGCATTAGTATGACTTTTCTGAAGGGTATAAAATCTGAAACTCAAATGTCTGTCATTATTTTCCAACTTCAGTCTTTAGTGATTTGTCACTAATTTGCCAAAAACACAATTTTATGAAAAATGGACCAAATGTGATGCAAAAATATAAAATAGCCACACAATACAGCTGGGAACCTGTCAAAGAAGGGACACTTTAATATTAGTACTGCTAACTTGAGCAGCTGACAAAATAAAAGAATCTACATGCATTTCTGAAGTAATCTATAACTTTGATTATTGCAGTTATTTCTTAATTATAAACCCTCCATGTTTTCTTCCAAAATTGCTATTTTGTGGAGGGATTATTAGGGGGAAGAGCAACATTTTGAGCCAAAATCAGGGACAGTTGAGAGGTTGGCTATGCCTAATTCTATAAAGCAATTTATTTGCATGTACCTCTCAACCTGTTAATGCAGTAAATCTGAACAAGGCCAAATATATTGGGGAACATATAAACAGTACTAAAAATTGCTCTTGTATAAATTGAGACAGTTGATGGAATAACAGTTCTTACTTTAGCATGCATTTTTCTGAAGGTTATGAAGTCTGAAACTCAGTGTATCATTATTTAGTGACTTAATTTCTAAATGATTTGCCAGAAAACTACAAATTTTATGAAGAACAAACCAAAAATAAGAAGCAAAAATCTATTCATTCTTTGAAAATCTGGACAGTTGGGAGGTATAGTTCAGCTGGGCCTGTCTGAGTTTTCTGCCCTTCCCCCCTGACAAAATCTTGGTTGAATGGAGCCTCTGCAGCCATTCCAATGAACCATTACTTGGCTATTTCACTCCATTTACCATAAACACTAATGTGCATACTGCTTTACTTGTATGATGAGTTTGACTTCATTTGAAAGTTTTATTTTGTATTTTACAGCACAAACACTAAGTCATCTACTAAACAAAGCAATGCAGTCTCACAATGAAAACTTAGCATTAAAACTTCTCTGCCCTTGAAACTCACATTCATTGAAACAGCATTGAAACCCACATTCAAAGAAAATACATTTTGCCAGTGGCAGATAAAGATTAATTTTGGGCTGTTTTCAAATCATAGGCCCCTTGCATATGAAACATACATGTGCTCTTTGATACACCTTCCTCATTGTACTAAATTATATTCCTTGTACAATATATTACAGTTGTTAGAGGGCGTTTTAAATTTGTTTTGAACATTTTTCCAGTAAACAATGAAACAAAATGCATGCACCCATAATGACAAAACTGCCCAGTTCAGAACATTTATCATAAAAGTCTACTCAGACTTCCACAGTCCACCATTATCAGTAAATATGCACAATTCTACAGTCCACCATTATCAGTAAATATGCACAATTCTACAGTCCACCATTATCAGTAAATATGCACAATTCTACAGTCCATTATCAGTAAATATGCACAATTCTACAGTCCATTATCAGTAAATATGCACTATCTCTGAAGAAGTAAAAGTCATCTAAATAATTCCACATTAAAGAAATCTGTAACGGTTGCTGCTAGCAAACACCTTTATATTTCATGGTTTCATCGAAAAATAAAGTGCCTGTTGCCCCTCAGGAATAAATTGCCTATATTACATTAAAAAATGATAAGCTAGTAATATTGCAAGAGGAAATGGATGGCAAACTGATGTATCTTCACCAAGGAGAACATTCTCAGTACAGCAGCATCCACCCCTTGTGGGAGTAGAACCCACAGCCTTCTGCATCAAAGACAAGTACACAACTTGTTGTGCTATTAACAAGGCAAACCAACTTCACTTAAGCAGCACTAAACTTCTGTTCCCCTGCAGCTCTCAGCTCCTTGTAAAATCTACTCAATACTCAACTTTGCAGCACAAGAAAACTGGAAAAAGCCAAAATGTATTGGGGGGGGGGTCAAAAGCCCAAAAACCAGGGACTCAAACATTGCTTGTATAATCTTGGAAAGTTGCTAGAACCATACATTTTACTGCCAAGCTCTCTGTGCAAAACAGAGCAACATACCACTATGCCAAATCAGCTGCTTTGTAAAAGAGGAAGACTGAAACTTAAATGGCTATCATTTAGTGAATTCAGTTTTCACCATAGCTGTCAACCTCTTAGTACAAAACACCTGGACAAACCCAGTAATGAGGGAATACAGCCCTCAAACATTCAGTGAATTCAGTTCTTGCCATAGCTGTCAACCTTAGCACAAAATACCTGGACGAAGCCAATAATGAGGGAATGCAGTCCCAAAAATAGGGACAAATTTCAAATATTCATCTTATAAACTTAGAAAATTGCTAGAATAAAAGGTTGTGTTACGGTTGTGTTACTATGTATTTTCTGAAGAACATGAAGTCTGAAATTCAAATGCCTGTCAATTTTACTGCTGACAGAATAAAAACAATTTTCAGCAGAGACCCAGGGAGAAATACTGCAGACACATCTTTGTAAAATGACAGGGCACCAGAGCAAATCCACACAAACACAAGATTTTCAGCAGAGACCCAGGGAGAATACGCAGAGCAAATCCACACAAACACAGGAAGGAGATGCAGACTCCACACAGAAGGCACCCCAGCCAAGAATCAAACCAGAAAACCTATAGCTGTGAGGCAACAATACTACCACTGCACCATCAAATATGCAAGGACTTAAACATTCAGAAACCTGAAGTCTGAAATTCAAATGCCTGTCAATTTTATTTAACATTTGTTAATCAGGACAGTCTGACTTGGAACAAAAAAAAATTCAGCAGAGGCCCAGGAAGAAATAATGCAGACATGTCTTTGTAACATGGGAGGACACAAAAGCAAACCCACACAAACACAGTGAGAAGATAAAGACCCCACAAAGAAGGCACCCCAGCCAAGAAGCAAACCTGAGAACCTGCAGCTGTGAGGCAACAATGCTACAACTGCCCCATCAAATATCAAGCATTACAATATTTACAAACCACAGATATTATGAGGAACAGATCAGATCAAACATGAGGCAAAAATCTGCAGTTTTTTTTTCACAAATGGTGGTGGGTAGGGAATTAAGGTCTTTAACACCTGCATACAAGGTACAGGGTTCAAGCCTGAGGTATTCCCTACCACACACACAAACACCTGTAGTAGCAAACCACAAAAAACTAAATATACTGCATTGGGTGCCAAACAGTTGTCATGAGAGTCCAATCAAGACAAAATGAAGTGTAGAAGAATAAAAATATTTCAATGCATTGGCTGCATGACAGCTTAATATCTAGATGGAAACAAAAAGGTTGTGAGGCATGAAGAAATAAATTACTTTTTTAAATACATTAATGGAATGCCAGTCAAAATCAAGTATAAGAAAAACAAGCAGCACTCAACTCAAACCACTTCTTGCACTGCAGTTCTAATTATAATTTATATTCAGCTTTATTAAAGTAACAAGTAACATGCTGAAAGTAGAAATCTCTGATGCCCCCACTTGTAAAAATGCTTCTTATCCAAAAAAGACCTGCTGCCTGATAACTACTTGTTTCATGGGAAAAACATGATCAAAGTAAAAAATGAAAAGCAAACAAGAAACAAGCTCAAGATACATTGCTTACAGGATTACTGTACAGGTTATAGACCACATGATTGGCATTCTGTTTATGTTTACGTAAAGCCTGCAGAGATGACTGTAAGTCTCCAAGTGTAATGAGACTCTTAAAATAATGTAATTCTGTCCTTTATTACAAATACTGGCATATGCATTTCAATACCCAAGGCTTATACATTATCTAGTTAAGTATTCTCTACATGGCAACAACAGAAAGGCTTTCAATGTTGGCAATTCTTTAACAGTATGCTTATTAAAGCTTACTTGCATCTTACAATCTCAGCCAAGCTTACCTGATGGTCATTAAAGTATTGCTACTTAAACACAGAGCAACATGCACTTTGAGTAATAAGCATAAATCAACAGTACAAAAATATGACAGAAACCAGACCATTCTGCAAAATCAAGGACAGATGAAAAGCCACTCTAGTACTTGTGTCTACCTTGGATGGGGGGATACTCTGCACATTTACACTGCATAACTACTCCTTGCCTTGCTTCGACACATCCAGACTCACTACATGGGGAGTGGGGTGTAACAAGTATGTCACAGTTTGAAATGTCTCTGGCTGACTGTGATGGCCCTGACACATTTGTCATACCTCTCAACCTCAGAGCAAGAAATCTGGACAAAGCCATACAAAGAAATGGGACAAAGGCCCAAAAATAAGGACAATTTTTTAAAATATTGCTCTTATAAACTTAGAAAGATAATAGAATAGGTCTTGCATTAGTATGAATTTTCTGAATGGTATGAAATCTGAAACTCAAATGTCTGTCATTATTTTCTAACTTCAGTCTTTAATTATTTGTCACTAATTTGCCAAAAAACACAATTTTATGAAAAATGGACCAAAAATGTGATGCAAAAATATAAAATAGCAACACAATACAGCTGGGAACCTGTCAAAGAAGGGACACTTTAATATTAGTACTGCTAACTTGAGCAGCTGACAAAATAAAATAATCTACATGCATTTCTGAAATAATCTATAATCTGATTATTACAGTTATTTCTTAATTATAAACCCTCCATGTTTTCTTCCAAAATTGCTATTTTGTGGAGGGATCATTAGGGGAAGAGCAACATTTTGAGTCAAAATCAGGGACAGTTCAGAGGGTTGGCTATGCCTAATTCTATAAAGCAATTTATTTGCATGTACCTCTCAACCTGTTAATGCAATAAATCTGAACAAGGCCAAATATATTGGGGGAACATATAAACAGTACTAAAATTGCTCTTGTATAAATTGAGACAGTTGATAGAATAACAGTTCTTACTTTAGCATGCATTTTTCTGAAGGTTATGAAGTCTGAAACTCAGTGTATCATTATTTAGTGACTTAATTTCTAAATGATTTGCCAGAAAACTACAAATTTTATGAAGAACAAACCAAAAATAAGAAGCAAAAATCTATTCATTCTTTGAAAATCTGGACAGTTGGGAGGTATAGTTCAGCTGGGCCTGTCTGAGTTTGCTGCCCTTCCCCTGACAAAATCTTGGTTGAATGGAGCCTCTGCAGCCATTCCAATGAACCATTACTTGGCTATTTCACTCCATTTACCATAAACACTAATGTGCATACTGCTTTACTTGTATGATGAGTTGGACTTCATTTGAAAGTTTTATTTTGTATTTTACAGCACAAACACTAAGTCATCTACTAAACAAAGCAATGCAGTCTCACAATGAAAACTTAGCATTAAAACTTCTCTGCCCTTGAAACTCACATTCATTGAAACAGCATTGAAACCCACATTCAAAGAAAATACATTTTGCCAGTGGCAGATAAAGATTAATTTTGGGCTGTTTTCAAATCATAGGCCCCTTGCATATGAAACATACATGTGCTCTTTGATACACCTTCCTCATTGTACTAAATTATATTCCTTGTACAATATATTACAGTTGTTAGAGGGCGTTTTAAATTTGTTTTGAACATTTTTCCAGTAAACAATGAAACAAAATGCATGCACCCATAATGACAAAACTGCCCAGTTCAGAACATTTATCATAAAAGTCTACTCAGACTTCCACAGTCCACCATTATCAGTAAATATGCACAATTCTACAGTCCACCATTATCAGTAAATATGCACAATTCTACAGTCCACCATTATCAGTAAATATGCACAATTCTACAGTCCATTATCAGTAAATATGCACAATTCTACAGTCCATTATCAGTAAATATGCACTATCTCTGAAGAAGTAAAAGTCATCTAAATAATTCCACATTAAAGAAATCTGTAACTAATGAAGAGGTTGCTGCTAGCAAACACCTTTATATTTCATGGTTTCATCGAAAAATAAAGTGCCTGTTGCCCCTCAGGAATAAATTGCCTATATTACATTAAAAATGATAAGCTAGTAATATTGCAAGAGGAAATGGATGGCAAACTGATAACGAACTCATAGTTAGTATCTTCACCAAGGAGAACATTCTCAGTACAGCAGCATCCACCCCTTGTGGGAGTAGAACCCACAGCCTTCTGCATCAAAGACAAGTACACAACTTGTTGTGCTATTAACAAGGCAAACCAACTTCACTTAAGCAGCACTAAACTTCTGTTCCCCTGCAGCTCTCAGCTCCTTGTAAAATCTACTCAATACTCAACTTTGCAGCACAAGAAAACTGGAAAAAGCCAAAATGTATTGGGGGGGGGGGTCAAAAACCAGGGACACAAACATTGCTTGTATAATCTTGGAAAGTTGCTAGAACCATACATTTTACTGCCAAGCTCCCTGTGCAAAACAGAGCAACATACCACTATGCCAAATCAGCTGCTTTGTAAAAGAGGAAGACTGAAACTTAAATGGCTATCATTTAGTGAATTCAGTTCTCACCATAGCTGTCAACCTCTTAGTACAAAACACCTGGACAAACCCAGTAATGAGGGAATACAGCCCTCAAACATTCAGTGAATTCAGTTCTTGCCATAGCTGTCAACCTTAGCACAAAAAACCTGGACAAAGCCAATAATGAGGGAATACAGTCCCAAAAATAGGGACAAATTTCAAATATTCATCTTATAAACTTAGAAAATTGCTAGAATAAAAGGTTGTGTTACTGGTTGTGTTACTATGTATTTTCTGAAGAACATGAAGTCTGAAATTCAAATGCCTGTCAATTTTACTGCTGACAGAATAAAAACAATTTTCAGCAGAGACCCAGGGAGAAATACTGCAGACACGTCTTTGTAAAATGACAGGGCACCAGAGCAAATCCACACAAACACAGGGAGGAAGGAGATGCAGACTCCACACAGAAGGCACCCCAGCCAAGAATCAAACCAGAAAACCTATAGCTGTGAGGCAACAATACTACCACTGCACCATCAAATATGCAAGGACTTAAACATTCAGAAACCTGAAGTCTGAAATTCAAATGCCTGTCAATTTTATTTAACATTTGTTAATCAGGACAGTCTGACTTGGAACAAAAAAAATTCAGCAGAGGCCCAGGAAGAAATAATGCAGACATGTCTTTGTAACATGGGAGGACACAAAAGCAAACCCACACAAACACAGGGAGAAGATAAAGACCCCACAAAGAAGGCACCCCAGCCAAGAAGCAAACTTGAGAACCTGCAGCTGTGAGGCAACAATGCTACAACTGCCCCATCAAATATCAAGCATTACAATATTTACAAACCACAGATATTATGAGGAACAGATCAGATCAAACATGAGGCAAAAATCTGCAGTTTTTTTTCACAAATGGTGGTGGGTAGGGAATTAAGGTCTTTAAAACCTGCATACAAGGTACAGGATTCAAGCCTGAGGTATTCCCTACCACACACACAAACACCTGTAGTAGCAAACCACAAAAACTAAATATACTGCATTGGGTGCCAAACAGTTGTCATGAGAGTCCAATCAAGACAAAATGAAGTGTAGAAGAATAAAAATATTTCAATGCATTGGCTGCATGACAGCTTAATATCTAGATGGAAACAAAAAGGTTGTGAGGCATGAAGAAATAAATTACTTTTTTTTAAATACATTAATGGAATGCCAGTCAAAATCAAGTATAAGAAAAACAAGCAGCACTCAACTCAAACCACTTCTTGCACTGCAGTTCTAATTATAATTTATATTCAGCTTTATTAAAGTAACAAGTAACATGCTGAAAGTAGAAATCTCTGATGCCCCCACTTGTAAAAATGTTCCTTATCCAAAAAAGACCTGCTGCCTGACAACTACTTGTTTCATGGGGAAAACATGATCAAAGTAAAAAATGAAAAGCAAACAAGAAATAAGCTCAAGATACATTGCTTAAAAGGATTACTGTACAGGTTATAGACCACACATGATTGGCATTCTGGTTTATGGTTAAAGCCTGCAGAGATGACTGTAAGTCTCCAAGTGTAATGAGACTCTTAAAATAATGTAATTCTGTCCTTTATTACAAATACTGGCATATGCATTTCAATACCCAAGGCTTATACATTATCTAGTTAAGTATTCTCTACATGGCAACAGAAAGGCTTTCAATGTTGGCAATTCTTTAACAGTATGCTTATTAAAGCTTACTTGCATCTTACAATCTCAGCCAAGCTTACCTGATGGTCATTAAAGTATTGCTACTTAAACACAGAGCAACATGCACTTTGAGTAATAAGCATAAATCAACAGTACAAAAAATGACAGAAACCAGACCATTCTGCAAAATCAAGGACAGATGAAAAGCCACTCTAGTACTTGTGTCTACCTTGGATGGGTGGGATTCTCTGCACATTTACACTGCATAACTACTCCTTGCCTTGCTTGGACACATCCAGAGTCACTACATGGGGGAGTGGGGTGTAACAAGTATGTCACAGTTTGAAATGTCTCTGGCTGACTTGTGATGGCCCTGACACATTTGTCATACCTCTCAACCTCAGAGCAAGAAATCTGGACAAAGCCATACAAAGAAATGGGACAAAGGCCCAAAAATAAGGACAATTTTTAAAATATTGCTCTTATAAACTTAGAAAGCTAATAGAGGTCTTGCATTAGTATGAATTTTCTGAATGGTATGAAATCTGAAACTCAAATGTCTGTCATTATTTTCTAACTTCAGTCTTTAATTATTTGTCACTAATTTGCCAAAAAAACAATTTTATGAAAAATGGACCAAAAAATGTGATGCAAAAATATAAAATAGCAACACAATACAGCTGGGAACCTGTCAAAGAAGGGACACTTTAATATTAGTACTGCTAACTTGAGCAGCTGACAAAATAAAATAATCTACATGCATTTCTGAAATAATCTATAATCTGATTATTACAGTTATTTCTTAATTATAAACCCTCCATGTTTTCTTCCAAAATTGCTATTTTGCGGAGGGATCATTAGGGGAAGAGCAACATTTTGAGTCAAAATCAGGGACAGTTCAGAGGTTTGGCTATGCCTAATTCTATAAAGCAATTTATTTGCATGTACCTCTCAACCTGTTAATGCAATAAATCTGGACAAGGCCAGATATATTGGGGGAACATATAAACAGTACTAAAAATTGCTCCTGTATAAATTGAGACAGTTGATAGAATAACAGTTCTTACTTTAGCATGCATTTTTCTGAAGGTTATGAAGTCTGAAACTCAGTGTATCATTATTTAGTGACTTAATTTCTAAATGATTTGCCAGAAAACTACAAATTTTATGAAGAACAAACCAAAAATAAGAAGCAAAAATCTATTCATTCTTTGAAAAACTGGACAGTTGGGAGGTATAGTTCAGCTGGGCCTGTCTGAGTTTTCTGCCCTTCCCCCCCTGACAAAATCTTGGTTGAATGGAGCCTCTGCAGCCATTCCAATGAACTATTACTTGGCTATTTCACTCCATTTACCATAAACACTAATGTGCATACTGCTTTACTTGTATGATGAGTTTGACTTCATTTGAAAGTTTTATTTTGTATTTTACAGCACAAACACTAAGTCATCTACTAAACAAAGCAATGCAGTCTCACAATGAAAACTTAGCATTAAAACTTCTCTGCCCTTGAAACTCACATTCATTGAAACAGCATTGAAACCCACATTCAAAGAAAATACATTTTGCCAGTGGCAGATAAAGATTAATTTTGGGCTGTTTTCAAATCATAGGCCCCTTGCATATGAAACATACATGTGCTCTTTGATACACCTTCCTCATTGTACTAAATTATATTCCTTGTACAATATATTACAGTTGTTAGAGGGCGTTTTAAATTTGTTTTGAACATTTTTCCAGTAAACAATGAAACAAAATGCATGCACCCATAATGACAAAACTGCCCAGTTCAGAACATTTATCATAAAAGTCTACTCAGACTTCCACAGTCCACCATTATCAGTAAATATGCACAATTCTACAGTCCACCATTATCAGTAAATATGCACAATTCTACAGTCCATTATCAGTAAATATGCACAATTCTACAGTCCATTATCAGTAAATATGCACAATTCTACAGTCCATTATCAGTAAATATGCACTATCTCTGAAGAAGTAAAAGTCATCTAAATAATTCCACATTAAAGAAATCTGTAACTAATGAAGAGGTTGCTGCTAGCAAACACCTTTATATTTCATGGTTTCATCGAAAAATAAAGTGCCTGTTGCCCCTCAGGAATAAATTGCCTATATTACATTAAAAATGATAAGCTAGTAATATTGCAAGAGGAAATGGATGGCAAACTGATAACGAACTCATAGTTAGTATCTTCACCAAGGAGAACATTCTCAGTACAGCAGCATCCACCCCTTGTGGGAGTAGAACCCACAGCCTTCTGCATCAAAGACAAGTACACAACTTGTTGTGCTATTAACAAGGCAAACCAACTTCACTTAAGCAGCACTAAACTTCTGTTCCCCTGCAGCTCTCAGCTCCTTGTAAAATCTACTCAATACTCAACTTTGCAGCACAAGAAAACTGGAAAAAGCCAAAATGTATTGGGGGGGTCAAAAGCCCAAAACCAGGGACACAAACATTGCTTGTATAATCTTGGAAAGTTGCTAGAACCATACATTTTACTGCCAAGCTCCTGTGCAAAACAGAGCAACATACCACTATGCCAAATCAGCTGCTTTGTAAAAGAGGAAGACTGAAACTTAAATGGCTATCATTTAGTGAATTCAGTTCTCACCATAGCTGTCAACCTCTTAGTACAAAACACCTGGACAAACCCAGTAATGAGGGAATACAGCCCTCAAACATTCAGTGAATTCAGTTCTTGCCATAGCTGTCAACCTTAGCACAAAAAACCTGGACGAAGCCAATAATGAGGGAATGCAGTCCCAAAAATAGGGACAAATTTCAAATATTCATCTTATAAACTTAGAAAATTGCTAGAATAAAAGGTTGTGTTATGGTTGTGTTACTATGTATTTTCTGAAGAACATGAAGTCTGAAATTCAAATGCCTGTCAATTTTACTGCTGACAGAATAAAACAATTTTCAGCAGAGACCCAGGGAGAAATACTGCAATACTGCAGACACGTCTTTGTAAAATGACAGGGCACCAGAGCAAATCCACACAAACACAGGGAGGAGATGCAGACTCCACACAGAAGGCACCCCAGCCAAGAATCAAACCAGAAAACCTATAGCTGTGAGGCAACAATACTACCACTGCACCATCAAATATGCAAGGACTTAAACATTCAGAAACCTGAAGTCTGAAATTCAAATGCCTGTCAATTTTATTTAACATTTGTTAATCAGGACAGTCTGACTTGGAACAAAAAAAATTCAGCAGAGGCCCAGGAAGAAATAATGCAGACATGTCTTTGTAACATGGGAGGACACAAAAGCAAACCCACACAAACACAGGGAGAAGATAAAGACCCCACAAAGAAGGCACCCCAGCCAAGAAGCAAACTTGAGAACCTGCAGCTGTGAGGCAACAATGCTACAACTGCCCCATCAAATATCAAGCATTACAATATTTACAAACCACAGATATTATGAGGAACAGATCAGATCAAACATGAGGCAAAAATCTGCAGTTTTTTTTCACAAATGGTGGTGGGTAGGGAATTAAGGTCTTTAAAACCTGCATACAAGGTACAGGATTCAAGCCTGAGGTATTCCCTACCACACACACAAACACCTGTAGTAGCAAACCACAAAAACTAAATATACTGCATTGGGTGCCAAACAGTTGTCATGAGAGTCCAATCAAGACAAAATGAAGTGTAGAAGAATAAAAATATTTCAATGCATTGGCTGCATGACAGCTTAATATCTAGATGGAAACAAAAAGGTTGTGAGGCATGAAGAAATAAATTACTTTTTTAAATACATTAATGGAATGCCAGTCAAAATCAAGTATAAGAAAAACAAGCAGCACTCAACTCAAACCACTTCTTGCACTGCAGTTCTAATTATAATTTATATTCAGCTTTATTAAAGTAACAAGTAACATGCTGAAAGTAGAAATCTCTGATGCCCCCACTTGTAAAAATGTTCCTTATCCAAAAAGACCTGCTGCCTGACAACTACTTGTTTCATGGGGAAAACATGATCAAAGTAAAAATGAAAAGCAAACAAGAAATAAGCTCAAGATACATTGCTTAAAAGGATTACTGTACAGGTTATAGACCACACATGATTGGCATTCTGGTTTATGGTTAAAGCCTGCAGAGATGACTGTAAGTCTCCAAGTGTAATGAGACTCTTAAAATAATGTAATTCTGTCCTTTATTACAAATACTGGCATATGCATTTCAATACCCAAGGCTTATACATTATCTAGTTAAGTATTCTCTACATGGCAACAGAAAGGCTTTCAATGTTGGCAATTCTTTAACAGTATGCTTATTAAAGCTTACTTGCATCTTACAATCTCAGCCAAGCTTACCTGATGGTCATTAAAGTATTGCTACTTAAACACAGAGCAACATGCACTTTGAGTAATAAGCATAAATCAACAGTACAAAAATATGACAGAAACCAGACCATTCTGCAAAATCAAGGACAGATGAAAAGCCACTCTAGTACTTGTGTCTACCTTGGATGGGTGGGATTCTCTGCACATTTACACTGCATAACTGCTCCTTGCCTTGTTTGGATACATCCAGAGTCACTACATGGGGATTGGGGTGTAACAAGTATGTCACCATTTGAAATGTCTCTGGCTGACTGTGATGGCCCTGACACATTTGTCATACCTCTCAACCTCAGAGCAAGAAATCTGGACAAAGCCATACAAAGAAATGGGACAAAGGCCCAAAAATAAGGACAATTTTAAAATATTGCTCTTATAAACTTAGAAAGATAATAGAGGTCTTGCATTAGTATGAATTTTCTGAATGGTATGAAATCTGAAACTCAAATGTCTGTCATTATTTTCTAACTTCAGTCTTTAATTATTTGTCACTAATTTGCCAAAAACACAATTTTATGAAAAATGGACCAAAAATGTGATGCAAAAATATAAAATAGCAACACAATACAGCTGGGAACCTGTCAAAGAAGGGACACTTTAATATTAGTACTGCTAACTTGAGCAGCTGACGTAATAAATGAATCTACATGCATTTCTGAAGTAATCTAGTAACTTTGATTATTACAGTTATTTCTTAATTATAAACCCTCCATGTTTTCTTCCAAAATTGCTATTTTGTGGAGGGATTATTAGGGAAGAGCAACATTTTGAGTCAAAATCAGGGACAGTTCAGAGGTTTGGCTATGCCTAATTCTATAAAGCAATTTATTTGCATGTACCTCTCAACCTGTTAATGCAATAAATCTGAGCAAGGCCAAATATATTGGGGGAACATATAAACAGTACTAAAAATTGCTCTTGTATAAATTGAGACAGTTGATAGAATAACAGTTCTTACTTTAGCATGCATTTTTCTGAAGGTTATGAAGTCTGAAACTCAGTGTATCATTATTTAGTGACTTAATTTCTAAATGATTTGCCAGAAAACTACAAATTTTATGAAGAACAAACCAAAAATAAGAAGCAAAAATCTATTCATTCTTTGAAAATCTGGACAGTTGGGAGGTATAGTTCAGCTGGGCCTGTCTGAGTTTGCTGCCCTTCACCACTGACAAAATCTTGGTTGAATGGAGCCTCTGCAGCCATTCCAATGAACCATTACTTGGCTATTTCACTCCATTTACCATAAACACTAATGTGCATACTGCTTTACTTGTATGATGAGTTTGACTTCATTTGAAAGTTTTATTTTGTATTTTACAGCACAAACACTAAGTCATCTACTAAACAAAGCAATGCAGTCTCACAATGAAAACTTAGCATTAAAACTTCTCTGCCCTTGAAACTCACATTCATTGAAACAGCATTGAAACCCACATTCAAAGAAAATACATTTTGCCAGTGGCAGATAAAGATTAATTTTGGGCTGTTTTCAAATCATAGGCCCCTTGCATATGAAACATACATGTGCTCTTTGATACACCTTCCTCATTGTACTAAATTATATTCCTTGTACAATATATTACAGTTGTTAGAGGGCGTTTTAAATTTGTTTTGAACATTTTTCCAGTAAACAATGAAACAAAATGCATGCACCCATAATGACAAAACTGCCCAGTTCAGAACATTTATCATAAAAGTCTACTCAGACTTCCACAGTCCACCATTATCAGTAAATATGCACAATTCTACAGTCCACCATTATCAGTAAATATGCACAATTCTACAGTCCATTATCAGTAAATATGCACAATTCTACAGTCCATTATCAGTAAATATGCACTATCTCTGAAGAAGTAAAAGTCATCTAAATAATTCCACATTAAAGAAATCTGTAACTAATGAAGAGGTTGCTGCTAGCAAACACCTTTATATTTCATGGTTTCATCGAAAAATAAAGTGCCTGTTGCCCCTCAGGAATAAATTGCCTATATTACATTAAAAATGATAAGCTAGTAATATTGCAAGAGGAAATGGATGGCAAACTGATAACGAACTCATAGTTAGTATCTTCACCAAGGAGAACATTCTCAGTACAGCAGCATCCACCCCTTGTGGGAGTAGAACCCACAGCCTTCTGCATCAAAGACAAGTACACAACTTGTTGTGCTATTAACAAGGCAAACCAACTTCACTTAAGCAGCACTAAACTTCTGTTCCCCTGCAGCTCTCAGCTCCTTGTAAAATCTACTCAATACTCAACTTTGCAGCACAAGAAAACTGGAAAAAGCCAAAATGTATGGGGGGGGGGGTCAAAAGCCCAAAACCCAGGGACACAAACATTGCTTGTATAATCTTGGAAAGTTGCTAGAACCATACATTTTACTGCCAAGCTCCCTGTGCAAAACAGAGCAACATACCACTATGCCAAATCAGCTGCTTTGTAAAAGAGGAAGACTGAAACTTAAATGGCTATCATTTAGTGAATTCAGTTCTCACCATAGCTGTCAACCTCTTAGTACAAAACACCTGGACAAACCCAGTAATGAGGGAATACAGCCCTCAAACATTCAGTGAATTCAGTTCTTGCCATAGCTGTCAACCTTAGCACAAAAAACCTGGACAAAGCCAATAATGAGGGAATACAGTCCCAAAAATAGGGACAAATTTCAAATATTCATCTTATAAACTTAGAAAATTGCTAGAATAAAAGGTTGTGTTACGGTTGTGTTACTATGTATTTTCTGAAGAACATGAAGTCTGAAATTCAAATGCCTGTCAATTTTACTGCTGACAGAATAAAAACAATTTTCAGCAGAGACCCAGGGAGAAATACTGCAGACACGTCTTTGTAAAATGACAGGGCACCAGAGCAAATCCACACAAACACAAACAGAGACCCAGGGAGAAATACTGCAGACACGCTGTACACAGGAAGGAGATGCAGACTCCACAGAAAGGCACCCACTTTATTTAACATTTGTTAATCAGGACAGTCTAAATAATGCAGACATGTCTTTGTAAAAAATCAGGCACACAAACACAGGAAGGAGATGCAGACTCCACACAGAAGGCACCCCAGCCAAGAATCAAACCAGAAAACCTATAGCTGTGAGGCAACAATACTACCACTGCACCATCAAATATGCAAGGACTTAAACATTCAGAAACCTGAAGTCTGAAATTCAAATGCCTGTCAATTTTATTTAACATTTGTTAATCAGGACAGTCTGACTTGGAACAAAAAAAAAATTCAGCAGAGGCCCAGGAAGAAATAATGCAGACATGTCTTTGTAACATGGGAGGACACAAAAGCAAACCCACACAAACACAGGGAGAAGATAAAGACCCCACAAAGAAGGCACCCCAGCCAAGAAGCAAACTTGAGAACCTGCAGCTGTGAGGCAACAATGCTACAACTGCCCCATCAAATATCAAGCATTACAATATTTACAAACCACAGATATTATGAGGAACAGATCAGATCAAACATGAGGCAAAAATCTGCAGTTTTTTTTCACAAATGGTGGTGGGTAGGGAATTAAGGTCTTTAAAACCTGCATACAAGGTACAGGATTCAAGCCTGAGGTATTCCCTACCACACACACAAACACCTGTAGTAGCAAACCACAAAAACTAAATATACTGCATTGGGTGCCAAACAGTTGTCATGAGAGTCCAATCAAGACAAAATGAAGTGTAGAAGAATAAAAATATTTCAATGCATTGGCTGCATGACAGCTTAATATCTAGATGGAAACAAAAAGGTTGTGAGGCATGAAGAAATAAATTACTTTTTTAAATACATTAATGGAATGCCAGTCAAAATCAAGTATAAGAAAAACAAGCAGCACTCAACTCAAACCACTTCTTGCACTGCAGTTCTAATTATAATTTATATTCAGCTTTATTAAAGTAACAAGTAACATGCTGAAAGTAGAAATCTCTGATGCCCCCACTTGTAAAAATGTTCCTTATCCAAAAAGACCTGCTGCCTGATAACTACTTGTTTCATGGGGAAAACATGATCAAAGTAAAAATGAAAAGCAAACAAGAAATAAGCTCAAGATACATTGCTTAAAAGGATTACTGTACAGGTTATAGACCACACATGACTGGCATTCTGTTTAGTTTATGGTTAAAGCCTGCAGAGATGACTGTAAGTCTCCAAGTGTAATGAGACTCTTAAAATAATGTAATTCTGTCCTTTATTACAAATACTGGCATATGCATTTCAATACCCAAGGCTTATACATTATCTAGTTAAGTATTCTCTACATGGCAACAGAAAGGCTTTCAATGTTGGCAATTCTTTAACAGTATGCTTATTAAAGCTTACTTGCATCTTACAATCTCAGCCAAGCTTACCTGATGGTCATTAAAGTATTGCTACTTAAACACAGAGCAACATGCACTTTGAGTAATAAGCATAAATCAACAGTACAAAAATATGACAGAAACCAGACCATTCTGCAAAAATCAAGGACAGATGAAAAGCCACTCTAGTACTTGTGTCTACCTTGGATGGGTGGGGATTCTCTGCACATTTACACTGCATAACTACTCCTTCCCTTGCTTGGACACATCCAGAGTCACTACATGGAGGAATGGGGTGCAACAAGTATGTCACAGTTTGAAATGTCTCTGGCTGACTGTGATGGCCCTGACACATTTGTCATACCTCTCAACCTCAGAGCAAGAAATCTGGACAAAGCCATACAAAGAAATGGGACAAAGGCCCAAAAATAAGGACAATTTTTAAAATATTGCTCTTATAAACTTAGAAAGCTAATAGAGGTCTTGCATTAGTATGAATTTTCTGAATGGTATGAAATCTGAAACTCAAATGTCTGTCATTATTTTCTAACTTCAGTCTTTAATTATTTGTCACTAATTTGCCAAAAAAACACAATTTTATGAAAAATGGACCAAAAATGTGATGCAAAAATATAAAATAGCAACACAATACAGCTGGGAACCTGTCAAAGAAGGGACACTTTAATATTAGTACTGCTAACTTGAGCAGCTGACAAAATAAAATAATCTACATGCATTTCTGAAAGTAATCTATAACTCTGATTATTACAGTTATTTCTTAATTATAAACCCTCCATGTTTTCTTCCAAAATTGCTATTTTGTGGAGGGATCATTAGGGGAAGAGCAACATTTTGAGTCAAAATCAGGGACAGTTCAGAGGTTTGGCTATGCCTAATTCTATAAAGCAATTTATTTGCATGTACCTCTCAACCTGTTAATGCAGTAAATCTGAACAAGGCCAAATATACTGGGGAACATATAAACAGTACTAAAAATTGCTCTTGTATAAATTGAGACAGTTGATAGAATAACAGTTCTTACTTTAGCATGCATTTTTCTGAAGGTTATGAAGTCTGAAACTCAGTGTATCATTATTTAGTGACTTAATTTCTAAATGATTTGCCAGAAAACTACAAATTTTATGAAGAACAAACCAAAAATAAGAAGCAAAAATCTATTCATTCTTTGAAAAACTGGACAGTTGGGAGGTATAGTTCAGCTGGGCCTGTCTGAGTTTTCTGCCCTTCCCCCCCTGACAAAATCTTGGTTGAATGGAGCCTCTGCAGCCATTCCAATGAACTATTACTTGGCTATTTCACTCCATTTACCATAAACACTAATGTGCATACTGCTTTACTTGTATGATGAGTTTGACTTCATTTGAAAGTTTTATTTTGTATTTTACAGCACAAACACTAAGTCATCTACTAAACAAAGCAATGCAGTCTCACAATGAAAACTTAGCATTAAAACTTCTCTGCCCTTGAAACTCACATTCATTGAAACAGCATTGAAACCCACATTCAAAGAAAATACATTTTGCCAGTGGCAGATAAAGATTAATTTTGGGCTGTTTTCAAATCATAGGCCCCTTGCATATGAAACATACATGTGCTCTTTGATACACCTTCCTCATTGTACTAAATTATATTCCTTGTACAATATATTACAGTTGTTAGAGGGCGTTTTAAATTTGTTTTGAACATTTTTCCAGTAAACAATGAAACAAAATGCATGCACCCATAATGACAAAACTGCCCAGTTCAGAACATTTATCATAAAAGTCTACTCAGACTTCCAGTCCACCATTATCAGTAAATATGCACAATTCTACAGTCCACCATTATCAGTAAATATGCACAATTCTACAGTCAGTCCATTATCAGTAAATATGCACAATTCTACAGTCCATTATCAGTAAATATGCACAATTCTACAGTCCATTATCAGTAAATATGCACTATCTCTGAAGAAGTAAAAGTCATCTAAATAATTCCACATTAAAGAAATCTGTAACTAATGAAGAGGTTGCTGCTAGCAAACACCTTTATATTTCATGGTTTCATCGAAAAATAAAGTGCCTGTTGCCCCTCAGGAATAAATTGCCTATATTACATTAAAAATGATAAGCTAGTAATATTGCAAGAGGAAATGGATGGCAAACTGATAACGAACTCATAGTTAGTATCTTCACCAAGGAGAACATTCTCAGTACAGCAGCATCCACCCCTTGTGGGAGTAGAACCCACAGCCTTCTGCATCAAAGACAAGTACACAACTTGTTGTGCTATTAACAAGGCAAACCAACTTCACTTAAGCAGCACTAAACTTCTGTTCCCCTGCAGCTCTCAGCTCCTTGTAAAATCTACTCAATACTCAACTTTGCAGCACAAGAAAACTGGAAAAAGCCAAAATGTATTGGGGGTCAAAAGCCCAAAACCAGGGACACAAACATTGCTTGTATAATCTTGGAAAGTTGCTAGAACCATACATTTTACTGCCAAGCTCCCTGTGCAAAACAGAGCAACATACCACTATGCCAAATCAGCTGCTTTGTAAAAGAGGAAGACTGAAACTTAAATGGCTATCATTTAGTGAATTCAGTTCTCACCATAGCTGTCAACCTCTTAGTACAAAACACCTGGACAAACCCAGTAATGAGGGAATACAGCCCTCAAACATTCAGTGAATTCAGTTCTTGCCATAGCTGTCAACCTTAGCACAAAAAACCTGGACGAAGCCAATAATGAGGGAATACAGTCCCAAAAATAGGGACAAATTTCAAATATTCATCTTATAAACTTAGAAAATTGCTAGAATAAAAGGTTGTGTTATGGTTGTGTTACTATGTATTTTCTGAAGAACATGAAGTCTGAAATTCAAATGCCTGTCAATTTTACTGCTGACAGAATAAAAACAATTTTCAGCAGAGACCCAGGGAGAAATACTGCAGACACGTCTTTGTAAAATGACAGGGCAGCAGAGCAAATGCACCAGAGCAAATCCACACAAACACAGGAAGGAGATGCAGACTCCACACAGAAGGCACCCCAGCCAAGAATCAAACCAGAAAACCTATAGCTGTGAGGCAACAATACTACCACTGCACCATCAAATATGCAAGGACTTAAACATTCAGAAACCTGAAGTCTGAAATTCAAATGCCTGTCAATTTTATTTAACATTTGTTAATCAGGACAGTCTGACTTGGAACAAAAAAAATTCAGCAGAGGCCCAGGAAGAAATAATGCAGACATGTCTTTGTAACATGGGAGGACACAAAAGCAAACCCACACAAACACAGGGAGAAGATAAAGACCCCACAAAGAAGGCACCCCAGCCAAGAAGCAAACTTGAGAACCTGCAGCTGTGAGGCAACAATGCTACAACTGCCCCATCAAATATCAAGCATTACAATATTTACAAACCACAGATATTATGAGGAACAGATCAGATCAAACATGAGGCAAAAATCTGCAGGTTTTTTTTCACAAATGGTGGTGGGTAGGGAATTAAGGTCTTTAACACCTGCATACAAGGTACAGGATTCAAGCCTGAGGTATTCCCTACCACACACACAAACACCTGTAGTAGCAAACCACAAAAACTAAATATACTGCATTGGGTGCCAAACAGTTGTCATGAGAGTCCAATCAAGACAAAATGAAGTGTAGAAGAATAAAAATATTTCAATGCATTGGCTGCATGACAGCTTAATATCTAGATGGAAACAAAAAAGGTTGTGAGGCATGAAGAAATAAATTACTTTTTTAAATACATTAATGGAATGCCAGTCAAAATCAAGTATAAGAAAAACAAGCAGCACTCAACTCAAACCACTTCTTGCACTGCAGTTCTAATTATAATTTATATTCAGCTTTATTAAAGTAACAAGTAACATGCTGAAAGTAGAAATCTCTGATGCCCCCACTTGTAAAAATGTTCCTTATCCAAAAAGACCTGCTGCCTGACAACTACTTGTTTCATGGGGAAAACATGATCAAAGTAAAAAATGAAAAGCAAACAAGAAATAAGCTCAAGATACATTGCTTAAAAGGATTACTGTACAGGTTATAGACCACACGATTGGCATTCTGTTTATGGTTAAAGCCTGCAGAGATGACTGTAAGTCTCCAAGTGTAATGAGACTCTTAAAATAATGTAATTCTGTCCTTTATTACAAATACTGGCATATGCATTTCAATACCCAAGGCTTATACATTATCTAGTTAAGTATTCTCTACATGGCAACAGAAAGGCTTTCAATGTTGGCAATTCTTTAACAGTATGCTTATTAAAGCTTACTTGCATCTTACAATCTCAGCCAAGCTTACCTGATGGTCATTAAAGTATTGCTACTTAAACACAGAGCAACATGCACTTTGAGTAATAAGCATAAATCAACAGTACAAAAATATGACAGAAACCAGACCATTCTGCAAAAATCAAGGACAGATGAAAAGCCACTCTAGTACTTGTGTCTACCTTGGATGGGTGGGATTCTCTGCACATTTACACTGCATAACTACTCCTTGCCTTGCTTGGACACATCCAGAGTCACTACATGGTGGAGTGGGGTGTAACAAGTATGTCACGGTTTTAAATGGCCCGGGCTGACTGTGAAGGCCCTGACACATTTGTCATACCTCACAACCTCAGAGCAAGAAATCTGGACAAAGCCATACAAAGAAATGGGACAAAGGCCCAAAAATAAGGACAATTTTAAAATATTGCTCTAATAACCTTAGAAAGCTAATAGAATAGGTCTTGCATTAGTATGAATTTTCTGAATGGTATGAAATCTGAAACTCAAATGTCTGTCATTATTTTCTAACTTCAGTCTTTAATTATTTGTCACTAATTTGCCAAAAACACAATTTTATGAAAAATGGACCAAAAATGTGATGCAAAAATATAAAATAGCAACACAATACAGCTGGGAACCTGTCAAAGAAGGGACACTTTAATATTAGTACTGCTAACTTGAGCAGCTGACAAAATAAAAGAATCTACATGCATTTCTGAAGTAATCTATAACTCTGATTATTACAGTTATTTCTTAATTATAAACCCTCCATGTTTTCTTCCAAAATTGCTATTTTGTGGAGGGATCATTAGGGGAAGAGCAACATTTTGAGTCAAAATCAGGGACAGTTCAGAGGTTGGCTATGCCTAATTCTATAAAGCAATTTATTTGCATGTACCTCTCAACCTGTTAATGCAATAAATCTGAACAAGGCCAAATATACTGGGGGAACATATAAACAGTACTACAAATTGCTCTTGTATAAATTGAGACAGTTGATAGAATAACTTCTTACTTTAGCATGCATTTTTCTGAAGGTTATGAAGTCTGAAACTCAGTGTATCATTATTTAGTGACTTAATTTCTAAATGATTTGCCAGAAAACTACAAATTTTATGAAGAACAAACCAAAAATAAGAAGCAAAAATCTATTCATTCTTTGAAAAACTGGACAGTTGGGAGGTATAGTTCAGCTGGGCCTGTCTGAGTTTTCTGCCCTTCCCCCCCTGACAAAATCTTGGTTGAATGGAGCCTCTGCAGCCATTCCAATGAACTATTACTTGGCTATTTCACTCCATTTACCATAAACACTAATGTGCATACTGCTTTACTTGTATGATGAGTTTGACTTCATTTGAAAGTTTTATTTTGTATTTTACAGCACAAACACTAAGTCATCTACTAAACAAAGCAATGCAGTCTCACAATGAAAACTTAGCATTAAAACTTCTCTGCCCTTGAAACTCACATTCATTGAAACAGCATTGAAACCCACATTCAAAGAAAATACATTTTGCCAGTGGCAGATAAAGATTAATTTTGGGCTGTTTTCAAATCATAGGCCCCTTGCATATGAAACATACATGTGCTCTTTGATACACCTTCCTCATTGTACTAAATTATATTCCTTGTACAATATATTACAGTTGTTAGAGGGCGTTTTAAATTTGTTTTGAACATTTTTCCAGTAAACAATGAAACAAAATGCATGCACCCATAATGACAAAACTGCCCAGTTCAGAACATTTATCATAAAAGTCTACTCAGACTTCCACAGTCCACCATTATCAGTAAATATGCACAATTCTACAGTCCGCCATTATCAGTAAATATGCACAATTCTACAGTCCACCATTATCAGTAAATATGCACAATTCTACAGTCCATTATCAGTAAATATGCACAATTCTACAGTCCATTATCAGTAAATATGCACAATTCTGCAGTCCATTATCAGTAAATATACACTATCTCTGAAGAAGTAAAAGTCATCTAAATAATTCCACATTAAAGAAATCTGTAACTAATGAAGAGGTTGCTGCTAGCAAACACCTTTATATTTCATGGTTTCATCGAAAAATAAAGTGCCTGTTGCCCCTCAGGAATAAATTGCCTATATTACATTAAAAAAATGATAAGCTAGTAATATTGCAAGAGGAAATGGATAGCAAACTGATAACGAACTCATAGTTAGTATCTTCACCAAGGAGAACATTCTCAGTACAGCAGCATCCACCCCTTGTGGGAGTAGAACCCACAGCCTTCTGCATCAAAGACAAGTACACAACTTGTTGTGCTATTAACAAGGCAAACCAACTTCACTTAAGCAGCACTAAACTTCTGTTCCCCTGCAGCTCTCAGCTCCTTGTAAAATCTACTCAATACTCAACTTTGCAGCACAAGAAAACTGAAAAAAGCCAAAATGTATTGGGGGGGTCAAAAGCCCAAAAACCAGGGACACAAACATTGCTTGTATAATCTTGGAACGTTGCTAGAACCATACATTTTACTGCCAAGCTCCCTGTGCAAAACAGAGCAACATACCACTATGCCAAATCAGCTGCTTTGTAAAAGAGGAAGACTGAAACTTAAATGGCTATCATTTAGTGAATTCAGTTCTCACCATAGCTGTCAACCTCTTAGTACAAAACACCTGGACAAACCCAGTAATGAGGGAATACAGCCCTCAAACATTCAGTGAATTCAGTTCTTGCCATAGCTGTCAACCTTAGCACAAAAAACCTGGATGAAGCCAATAATGAGGGAATACAGTCCCAAAAATAGGGACAAATTTCAAATATTCATCTTATAAACTTAGAAAATTGCTAGAATAAAAGGTTGTGTTACGGTTGTGTTACTATGTATTTTCTGAAGAACATGAAGTCTGAAATTCAAATGCCTGTCAATTTTACTGCTGACAGAATAAAAACAATTTTCAGCAGAGACCCAGGGAGAAATACTGCAGACACGTCTTTGTAAAATGACAGGGCACCAGAGCAAATCCACACAAACACAGGGAGGAGATTTTCAACAGAGACCCAGGGAGAAATACTGCAGACACGTCTTTGTAAGATATCACACACAAACACAGGAAGGAGATGCAGACTCCACACAGAAGGCACCCCAGCCAAGAATCAAACCAGAAAACCTATAGCTGTGAGGCAACAATACTACCACTGCACCATCAAATATGCAAGGACTTAAACATTCAGAAACCTGAAGTCTGAAATTCAAATGCCTGTCAATTTTATTTAACATTTGTTAATCAGGACAGTCTGACTTGGAACAAAAAAAAATTCAGCAGAGGCCCAGGAAGAAATAATGCAGACATGTCTTTGTAACATGGGAGGACACAAAAGCAAACCCACACAAACACAGGGAGAAGATAAAGACCCCACAAAGAAGGCACCCCAGCCAAGAAGCAAACTTGAGAACCTGCAGCTGTGAGGCAACAATGCTACAACTGCCCCATCAAATATCAAGCATTGCAATATTTACAAACAACAGATATTATGAGGAACAGATCAGATCAAACATGAGGCAAAAATCTGCAGTGTTTTTTTTCATAAATGGTGTTGGGTAGGGAATTAAGGTCTTTAACACCTGCATATAAGGTACAGGGTTCAAGCCTGAGGTATTCCTACACACACACAAACACCTGTAGTAGAAAACCACAAAAACTAAATATACTGCATTGGGTGCCAAACAGTTGTCATGAGAGTCCAATCAAGACAAAATGAAGTGTAGAAGAATAAAAATATTTCAATGCATTGGCTGCATGACAGCTTAATATCTAGATGGAAACAAAAAAGGTTGTGAGGCATGAAAAAATAAATTACTTTTTTAAATACATTAATGGAATGCCAGTCAAAATCAAGTATAAGAAAAACAAGCAGCACTCAACTCAAACCACTTCTTGCACTGCAGTTCTAATTATAATTTATATTCAGCTTTATTAAAGTAACAAGTAACATGCTGAAAGTAGAAATCTCTGATGCCCCCACTTGTAAAAATGTTCCTTATCCAAAAAGACCTGCTGCCTGACAACTACTTGTTTCATGGGGAAAACATGATCAAAGTAAAAATGAAAAGCAAACAAGAAATAAGCTCAAGATACATTGCTTAAAGGATTACTGTACAGGTTATAGACCACACATGATTGGCATTCTGTTTAGTTTATGGTTAAAGCCTGCAGAGATGACTGTAAGTCTCCAAGTGTAATGAGACTCTTAAAATAATGTAATTCTGTCCTTTATTACAAATACTGGCATATGCATTTCAATACCCAAGGCTTATACATTATCTAGTTAAGTATTCTCTACATGGCAACAGAAAGGCTTTCAATGTTGGCAATTCTTTAACAGTATGCTTATTAAAGCTTACTTGCATCTTACAATCTCAGCCAAGCTTACCTGATGGTCATTAAAGTATTGCTACTTAAACACAGAGCAACATGCACTTTGAGTAATAAGCATAAATCAACAGTACAAAAATATGACAGAAACCAGACCATTCTGCAAAATCAAGGACAGATGAAAAGCCACTCTAGTACTTGTGTCTACCTTGGATGGGTGGGGATTCTCTGCACATTTACACTGCATAACTACTCCTTGCCTTGCTTGGACACATCCAGAGTCACTACATGGTGGAGTGGGGTGCAACAAGTATGTCACAATTTGAAATGTCTCTGGCTGACTGTGATGGCCCTGACACATTTGTCATACCTCTCAACCTCAGAGCAAGAAATCTGGACAAAGCCATACAAAGAAATGGGACAAAGGCCCAAAAATAAGGACAATTTTTAAAATATTGCTCTTATAACCTTAGAAAGCTAATAGAGGTCTTGCATTAGTATGAATTTTCTGAATGGTATGAAATCTGAAACTCAAATGTCTGTCATTATTTTCTAACTTCAGTCTTTAATTATTTGTCACTAATTTGCCAAAAAAACACAATTTTATGAAAAATGGACCAAAAATGTGATGCAAAAATATAAAATAGCAACACAATACAGCTGGGAACCTGTCAAAGAAGGGACACTTTAATATTAGTACTGCTAACTTGAGCAGCTGACAAAATAAATGAATCTACATGCATTTCTGAAGTAATCTATAACTTTGATTATTACAGTTATTTCTTAATTATAAACCCTCCATGTTTTCTTCCAAAATTGCTATTTTGCAGAGGGATCATTAGGGGAAGAGCAACATTTTGAGTCAAAATCAGGGACAGTTCAGAGGTTTGGCTATGCCTAATTCTATAAAGCAATTTATTTGCATGTACCTCTCAACCTGTTAATGCAATAAATCTGGACAAGGCCAGATATATTGGGGGAACATATAAACAGTACTAAAAATTGCTCTTGTATAAATTGAGACAGTTGATAGAATAACAGTTCTTACTTTAGCATGCATTTTTCTGAAGGTTATGAAGTCTGAAACTCAGTGTATCATTATTTAGTGACTTAATTTCTAAATGATTTGCCAGAAAACTACAAATTTTATGAAGAACAAACCAAAAATAAGAAGCAAAAATCTATTCATTCTTTGAAAAACTGGACAGTTGGGAGGTATAGTTCAGCTGGGCCTGTCTGAGTTTTCTGCCCTTCCCCCCCTGACAAAATCTTGGTTGAATGGAGCCTCTGCAGCCATTCCAATGAACTATTACTTGGCTATTTCACTCCATTTACCATAAACACTAATGTGCATACTGCTTTACTTGTATGATGAGTTTGACTTCATTTGAAAGTTTTATTTTGTATTTTACAGCACAAACACTAAGTCATCTACTAAACAAAGCAATGCAGTCTCACAATGAAAACTTAGCATTAAAACTTCTCTGCCCTTGAAACTCACATTCATTGAAACAGCATTGAAACCCACATTCAAAGAAAATACATTTTGCCAGTGGCAGATAAAGATTAATTTTGGGCTGTTTTCAAATCATAGGCCCCTTGCATATGAAACATACATGTGCTCTTTGATACACCTTCCTCATTGTACTAAATTATATTCCTTGTACAATATATTACAGTTGTTAGAGGGTGTTTTAAATTTGTTTTGAACATTTTTCCAGTAAACAATGAAACAAAATGCATGCACCCATAATGACAAAACTGCCCAGTTCAGAACATTTATCATAAAAGTCTACTCAGACTTCGCAGTCCACCATTATCAGTAAATATGCACAATTCTACAGTCCACCATTATCAGTAAATATGCACAATTCTACAGTCCATTATCAGTAAATATGCACAATTCTACAGTCCATTATCAGTAAATATGCACAATTCTACAGTCCATTATCAGTAAATATGCACTATCTCTGAAGAAGTAAAAGTCATCTAAATAATTCCACATTAAAGAAATCTGTAACTAATGAAGAGGTTGCTGCTAGCAAACACCTTTATATTTCATGGTTTCATCGAAAAATAAAGTGCCTGTTGCCCCTCAGGAATAAATTGCCTATATTACATTAAAAATGATAAGCTAGTAATATTGCAAGAGGAAATGGATGGCAAACTGATAACGAACTCATAGTTAGTATCTTCACCAAGGAGAACATTCTCAGTACAGCAGCATCCACCCCTTGTGGGAGTAGAACCCACAGCCTTCTGCATCAAAGACAAGTACACAACTTGTTGTGCTATTAACAAGGCAAACCAACTTCACTTAAGCAGCACTAAACTTCTGTTCCCCTGCAGCTCTCAGCTCCTTGTAAAATCTACTCAATACTCAACTTTGCAGCACAAGAAAACTGGAAAAGCCAAAATGTATTGGGGGTCAAAAGCCCAAAACCAGGGACACAAACATTGCTTGTATAATCTTGGAAAGTTGCTAGAACCATACATTTTACTGCCAAGCTCCCTGTGCAAAACAGAGCAACATACCACTATGCCAAATCAGCTGCTTTGTAAAAGAGGAAGACTGAAACTTAAATGGCTATCATTTAGTGAATTCAGTTCTCACCATAGCTGTCAACCTCTTAGTACAAAACACCTGGACAAACCCAGTAATGAGGGAATACAGCCCTCAAACATTCAGTGAATTCAGTTCTTGCCATAGCTGTCAACCTTAGCACAAAAAACCTGGACGAAGCCAATAATGAGGGAATGCAGTCCCAAAAATAGGGACAAATTTCAAATATTCATCTTATAAACTTAGAAAATTGCTAGAATAAAAGGTTGTGTTATGGTTGTGTTACTATGTATTTTCTGAAGAACATGAAGTCTGAAATTCAAATGCCTGTCAATTTTACTGCTGACAGAATAAAAACAATTTTCAGCAGAGACCCAGGGAGAAATACTGCAGACACGTCTTTGTAAAATGACAGGGCACCAGAGCAAATCCACACAAACAGAGCAAATCCACACAAACACAGGAAGGAGATGCAGACTCCACACAGAAGGCACCCCAGCCAAGAATCAAACCAGAAAACCTATAGCTGTGAGGCAACAATACTACCACTGCACCATCAAATATGCAAGGACTTAAACATTCAGAAACCTGAAGTCTGAAATTCAAATGCCTGTCAATTTTATTTAACATTTGTTAATCAGGACAGTCTGACTTGGAACAAAAAAAAATTCAGCAGAGGCCCAGGAAGAAATAATGCAGACATGTCTTTGTAACATGGGAGGACACAAAAGCAAACCCACACAAACACAGGGAGAAGATAAAGACCCCACAAAGAAGGCACCCCAGCCAAGAAGCAAACTTGAGAACCTGCAGCTGTGAGGCAACAATGCTACAACTGCCCCATCAAATATCAAGCATTACAACATTTACAAACCACAGATATTATGAGGAACAGATCAGATCACACATGAGGCAAAAATCTGCAGGGTTTTTTTTCACAAATGGAGGTGGGTAGGGAATTAAGGTCTTTAAAACCTGCATACAAGGTACAGGATTCAAGCCTGAGGTATTCCCTACCACACACACAAACACCTGTAGTAGCAAACCACAAAAACTAAATATACTGCATTGGGTGCCAAACAGTTGTCATGAGAGTCCAATCAAGACAAAATGAAGTGTAGAAGAATAAAAATATTTCAATGCATTGGCTGCATGACAGCTTAATATCTAGATGGAAACAAAAAGGTTGTGAGGCATGAAGAAATAAATTACTTTTTTAAATACATTAATGGAATGCCAGTCAAAATCAAGTATAAGAAAAACAAGCAGCACTCAACTCAAACCACTTCTTGCACTGCAGTTCTAATTATAATTTATATTCAGCTTTATTAAAGTAACAAGTAACATGCTGAAAGTAGAAATCTCTGATGCCCCCACTTGTAAAAATGTTCCTTATCCAAAAAGACCTGCTGCCTGACAACTACTTGTTTCGTGCGGAAAACATGATCAAAGTAAAAATGAAAAGCAAACAAGAAATAAGCTCAAGATACATTGCTTAAAAGGATTACTGTACAGGTTATAGACCACACGATTGGCATTCGGTTTATGGTTAAAGCCTGCAGAGATGACTGTAAGTCTCCAAGTGTAATGAGACTCTTAAAATAATGTAATTCTGTCCTTTATTACAAATACTGGCATATGCATTTCAATACCCAAGGCTTATACATTATCTAGTTAAGTATTCTCTACATGGCAACAGAAAGGCTTTCAATGTTGGCAATTCTTTAACAGTATGCTTATTAAAGCTTACTTGCATCTTGCAATCTCAGCCAAGCTTACCTGATGGTCATTAAAGTATTGCTACTTAAACACAGAGCAACATGCACTTTGAGTAATAAGCATAAATCAACAGTACAAAAATATGACAGAAACCAGACCATTCTGCAAAAATCAAGGACAGATGAAAAGCCACTCTAGTACTTGTGTCTACCTTGGATGGGTGGGATTCTCTGCACATTTACACTGCATAACTACTCCTTGCCTTGCTTCGACACATCCAGAGTCACTACATGGGGGAGTGGGGTGTAACAAGTATGTCACAGTTTGAAATGTCTCTGGCTGACTTGTGATGGCCCTGACACATTTGTCATACCTCTCAACCTCAGAGCAAGAAATCTGGACAAAGCCATACAAAGAAATGGGACAAAGGCCCAAAAATAAGGACAATTTTTATAATATTGCTCTTATAAACCTAGAAAGCTAATAGAGGTCTTGCATTAGTATGAATTTTCTGAATGGTATGAAATCTGAAACTCAAATGTCTGTCATTATTTTCTAACTTCAGTCTTTAATTATTTGTCACTAATTTGCCAAAAAAACACAATTTTATGAAAAATGGACCAAAAAATGTAATGTAAAAATATAAAATAGCAACACAATACAGCTGGGAACCTGTCAAAGAAGGGACACTTTAATATTAGTACTGCTAACTTGAGCAGCTGACAAAATAAAATAATCTACATGCATTTCTGAAATAAAAGTAATCTGATTATTACAGTTATTTCTTAATTATAAATCCTCCATGTTTTCTTCCAAAATTGCTATTTTGCTGAGGGATCATTAGGGGAAGAGTAACATTTTGAGTCAAAATCAGGGACAGTTCAGAGGTTTGGCTATGCCTAATTCTATAAAGCAATTTATTTGCATGTACCTCTCAACCTGTTAATGCAATAAATCTGGACAAGGCCAGATATATTGGGGAACATATAAACAGTACTAAAAATGCTCTTGTATAAACTGGGACATAAATCTGGACAAGGCCAAATATATTGGGGGGAACATATAAACAGTACTAAAAAATGATCTTCTATAAACTGGGACAGTTGATAGAACAGGTCTTACTTTAGCATGCATTTTTCTGAAGGTTATGAAGTCTGAAACTAGGTGTGTCATTATTTAGTGACTTAATTCCTAAATGATTTGCCAGAAAACCACAAATTTTATGAGGAACAAATCAAAAATAAGAAGACAAAAATCTATTCATTCTTTGAAAATCTGGACAGTTGGGAGGTATGGTTCAGCTGGGGCTGTCTAAGTTTGCCGCCCTTCCCCCTCACAAAACCCTGGTCAAATGGAGCCTCCCTGCAGCCATTCCAATGATCCATTACTTTGCTATTTCACTCCATTTACCATAAACACTAATGTGCATACTGATTTACTTCTATGATGATTTGAACTTCATTTGAAAGTTTTATTTTGCATTTTACAGCACAAACACTAAGACATCTGCTAAACAAACTTGGCATTAAACCTTCTCTGCCCTTGAAACTCACATTCACTGAAACAACATTAAAATCCACATTCAAAGAAAATACATTTTACTCGTGGCAGATAAAAATTAATTCTGGGCTGTTTTCAAATCATAGGCCCCTTGCATATGAAACATACATGTGCTCTTTGATACACCTTCCTATTGCTTTGAACATTTTTCCAGTAAACAATGAAACAAAACTGTCCAATTCAGAACATTTCCATCATAAAAGTCTACTCAAGCTTCTACAGTCCACTATTATCAGTAAATATGCACAATCTCTGAAGTAGTAAAAAAGTCATCTAAATAATTCCATGTTAAATAAATCTTTAATGAAGAGGTTGCTGCTAGCAGTCACCTTTATATTTCATGGTTTCATCGAACAATAAAGTGTCTGATGCCCCTGAGGAATAAATTGCCTAAATTACATTAAAAATAAGCTAGCAATATTGCAATAGGAAATGGATGGCAAACTGATAACAGGCTCATAATTAGTATCATAACTTTCAGTACGGCAGCATTCACCCCTTATGGGAGTAGAACCAACAACCTTCTGCATCAAAAGCAAGCACACAGCCTGTCGTGCTATTAGCACTAAACTTCTCGCCCCGTGCAGCTCTCAGCTCCTTGTAAAATCTACTCAATACTCAACTGCATCTCAACTTCGCAGCACAAGAAGTCTGGAAAAAGCCAAATTTATTGGGGTGGGTCAAAAGGGCAAAAACCAGGGACACATTAAACATTGCTTGTATAATCTTGGAAAGCTGCTAGAATAAAATGCTGTGTTACCACCGTACATTTTACAGACAAGGTCCCTGTGCAAAAAAGAGTCAGAACAGCATACCACTATGCCAAATCACCTGCTTTGTAAAAGAGAGGAAGACTGAAACTTAAATGGCTATCATTTAATGAATTCAGTTCTCACCATAGCCGTCAACCTCATAGCACAAAACACCTGGACAAACCCAGTAATGAGGGAATACAGCCCTCAAACATATTCAGTGAATTCAGTTCTTGCCATAGCTGTCAACCTTAGCACAAAAAACCTGGACAAAGCCACTAACGGTATTACAGTCCCAAAAATAAGGAAAAATTTCAAATAGTCATCTTATAATCTTAAAAAATTGCTATAATAAAAGGTTGTGTTACTATATATTTATTGCTAGAATAAAAAGTTGTTTTACTACGTATTTTCTGAAGACTATGAAGTCTGAAATTCAAATGTCTGTCAATTTTACTTCTGATGGAACAAAAACAATTTTCAGCAGAGGCCCAGGGAGAAATACTGTAGACACGTCTTTGTAAAATGGCAGGATATCAGAGCAAATCCACACAAACACAGAGATAAGATGCAGACTCCACAAAGAAGGCACCACAGCCAAGAATCAAACCACAAATCCTATAGCTATGAGGCAACAATACTGCCACTGCACCATCAAATAGGTAAGAAGTTAAACATTCAGAAACCTGAAGTCTGAAATTCAAATGCCTGTCAATTTTATTTAACATTTGTTAATCAGGACAGTCTGACTTGGAACAAAAAAACAATTTTCTGCAGAGGCCCAGGAAGAAATAATGCAGACATGTCTTTGTAACATGGGAGGACACAAAAGCAAACCCACACAAACACAGGGAGAAGATACAGACCCCACAAAGAAGGAACCCCAGCCAAGAATCAAACCTGAGAACCTGCAGCTATGAGGCAACAATGCTACCAGTGCACCATCAAATAAAAGCAAACCCACACAAACACAGGGAGAAGATAACAGACCCCACAAAGAAGAAACTCCAGCCAAGGATCAAACCTGAGAACCTGCAGCGGTAAGGCAACAATGCTACTATTACACCATCAAATATCAAGCATTGCAACATTTACAAACCACAGATATTATGAGGAAATAACAGACCCCCACAAAGAAGGAACCCAACCAAGAATCAAACCTGAGAACCTGCAGCTGTGAGGCAACAATACTATTACTACACCATCAAATATCAAGCATTACAGCATTTACAAAGCACAGATATTATGAGGATCAGATCAGATCAAATATGAGGCAAAAATCTGCAATTTTTTTACAAATGGTGGTGGGTAGGGAACTCAAGTCTTTAACACCTGCATACAGGGTACAGGGTTCAAGCCTCAGGTATTCCCTACCACAGTTAAAACATGCTTAGTTATTCAGCAAAATCCAAAAATCACACGAAAGTCACCACACGTCAAGATTTAATGAAGCTTTCAGGTCTACACCCTTCCTCAGCATATAAAAAATACATCCATTCATTACTTTTAAATAGAGGATTAATTCTATCACATGATTAAGCCAGCCAAAATACTTAAAGGAACATGAACAATTAACCTATCCTAAATATTAGTTAAAATCTAACTTTTATAAGCATTCATTGAAAACATTCATTAAAAAAATTGTTATAAATACTAAACATTTACATATACAGTATAAAATATAAAAAATGTAAACAATATATAATCATATAGGAAGTAACAGAGCCACAAACATTCAAAGATATTGTTTTTGCCTATTTATCAAAATTGGTTTTATACTAACAGCACTATTAAGACCAGGTGGTTTATCTGCTTGTAAACAAACTATCCATTCATATTCCCTTGTTTGTAGATAGTTATCTAGATCACCTCCCCTATAAAGGTATAAAGGTACTGTAAATATTTCTAAAGTGACTTTAACAGATCAACATTATGAACTATTAGCTAACGGGATGAAATTCATCCCTACATTTACTGACACTATAGTTGATGTAATAACAGATGTAAAGCTATTTGCTAGAAATGTAATGTTTAAATTAATGTTTAAACAGATGCATGATGTTCATTCAACTTTTAGAAAACTGAGTACGTTTATACCACAACTTTCACCAGTAATCGTGGCTTTTTCGGAATTAGTGGAAGTAGAACTTAGAAATGTATATGCTGAACAAAGGGTCAAGAAACTTAACAAAACCAAGTTTAATTTGTCTTATACTGACTATAGGGTGCTTCAACAACTAAAGAAGGATGAGAATATAATATTAAAACAAGCGGACAAGGGAGGGGCCACAGTAATAATGGACAAAGCATGGTACATGGATAAGTTTAAAAACTTTCTGTCTGATGACACAAATTTAAAAAAAATATCATTTGTAGATGTAAAGAACCATATAGCACAAGTGAATTTAACAGTATATGACATGCATCTAACACATGATATTTCTATAGAATTGTTAACTTATTTTACTGTCCCATGCCCTAAAATTCCTCAAATTTATGGAATACCAAAATTACACAAATCTATGAGTGACTCCCCTTTGAGACCTATAGTCTCAGGAAAAGGGTGGGTCACAGAACCTATATCTATATACTTGCAAAGAGTGTTGGCTAAATACTTACCCAAATGTACTACCATACTAAAGGATACATTTCATTTTTTGGAAAAGTTTGATACGTGGTATAGAAGAAAAGAAGTAGGGATGAACTTTTTTCTAGTTACACTGGATATAGCATCATTATTTACAGTCATCCCAATAGAATATGGAATAGATGCCATTATAAAATTGTTAATGATGGAATCTATGCTTCAACCACGTGAGATAGAAAATATATGTTCATTACTTGAGTTGGTGTTGACAAAAAATATTTTTATTTTTGATGGAACGCCATATCAACAACTAAATGGGGTGGCCATGGGAACATCAGTGGCCAATAGTTTTGCCAATATGGTGCTATATATTTGGGAAAAGGAATATGCAATGAATGAAACTAATAGATTTAGCCATTTGCTCAATAGTTATTGTAGATTTGTAGATGATTGTTTTTTTTACGTGGACAGGGACAGTACTTGAATTAGAGAGTTTTGTGCAGTATTTGAATAGTACTACAGATTTTTTTGAGTTTAAAATGGAATACTCATTACATGAGATAGTTTTTTTAGATGTGAGTATTCAGAAAAACTATGATAGAGTAGTAACTAGGGTACATAAGAAGGAAGTATATGCTGAAAGATATCTTAAGATGAACAGTATGCACCCACCACATATTTACAAGGGAATTTTAAAGTCGCAATTAATAAGGGTTAGTAGACTTACTACTGAGGAAAATAGTTTTATAGAGCAGCTTAACAAAATGAAGGATGAATTTGTGAAAAGTGGTTATTTGTTAACAGATGTAAATCAAGCATGTGATGTGGTTATACAAGGAAGAAAAAACATATATAAACCTATCTTTGGATTCACAAATACGGAACATCAAGATCAAATAACAGAAGGTGGTGAAAATAAAATAAAAGATAATGTTGTAAGATTTGTTACAAGTTATAACACCAACACCATAAAAGTTCATAAGATTATTGAAAAGAACTGGGTGATACTGATGGCCCAACCGGAATTGAGGGTCATCCTGGGTTTGAGACCAATATTTGCCTATAGGAATGGGCAATCAATAAAACAGATGCTCTGTTATAAAGATTTTATTGATGTTCCAAAAAATATACCAACTAAAATAGGAACATATAAGTGTCATAATTGCACTTGTTGTATGGATATATATGAAACAATAGGATATTTTCAGCATCCCTTAACAAATGAAGAATTCACCTTTAAATGTAGGGCTGACTGTAATACGACAAAATTAATTTATTTAGCAACGTGCACACAATGTAATGTATTTTATGTGGGAAAAACATGTAGGAAATTAAAGGATAGAATAATAAAGCACAAGTCTGAAATGAAAAGAAAAGTTGAATCAAATGGGTTGTATAGGCATATAATGGACTTCCCAGATCACACTTTTAAATTTAGAGTTATTTGTGTGTTAACTCTAGGACCAAGGGGAGGTGATCTAGATAACTATCTACAAACAAGGGAATATGAATGGATAGTTCGTTTACAAGCAGATAAACCACCTGGTCTTGATAGTGCTGTTAGTATAAAACCAATTTTGATAAATAGGCAAAAACAATATCTTTGAATGTTTGTGGCTCTGTTACTTCCTATATGATTATATATTGTTTACATTTTTATATTTTATACTGTATATGTAAATGTTTAGTATTTATAACAATTTTTTAATGAATGTTTTCAATGAATGCTTATAAAAGTTAGATTTTAACTAATATTTAGGATAGGTTAATTGTTCATGTTCCTTTAAGTATTTTGGCTGGCTTAATCATGTGATAGAATTAATCCTCTATTTAAAAGTAATGAATGGATGTATTTTTTATATGCTGAGGAAGGGTGTAGACCTGAAAGCTTCATTAAATCTTGACGTGTGGTGACTTTTGTGTGTTTTTTGGTATTCCCTACCACACCACCTGGGGCATTTTCACACACACACACACCTAACTTCAAACAGTAAAACGCACCAGTCCAGCTTGAAAGCATAACTTCAAACACACACTTCCCTAAATTCAAATAGTAAAGAGCACCATAATTAACACACTTGTCCTGGCTGTCCATTCTCCATAATGTACATCCAAAGACCCGCGAGATCCGACAAAACCCCTTCCCGACGAGAGACTCAATTCCAGACTGCTGGTGTTGCAGTCCGACCCCGATGCATTTTCCCAGCGAGTCTGTGCACAGATGTCTCCTATGTTTCCCTACCAGGACTGCCAGACTACCTGGAGCATGCGCAGTAGACTCACAGTAGTCTGAACTACTGCGCAAAGTCTGCAAATTTTAAAACTTTTTTTTAAATTTATTTTTACTTCTTTTTGTTGAGGGGGCTGCAGTCCAGCAGTCCAATAGCACGGGCTGCCCCTGAATATAGACCCACCTCAGAAAGGTTCTAGACTGTGCACATGAAGTCAGTCTTAAACTGAATCCTCGGAAATGCAAATTCAAACTGAAAGACGTTACTTATGTGGGACATTTGTTTACCAGTTCTGGCTTACAACCAGATCCATCTAAGCAAGCAGCAATTTTTGAAATGCCAGTCCCAAAAAATGTCACATCTTTACAACATTTTCTTAGTATGGTCAGCTGTTTAGGAAAGTTCATTCCAGACCTGAGTGAGCTTGCAGCACAATTACATGAGTTGACATTCAAAAATGTAAACTGGTCCTAGCTGAACAACACCAAAGAGCATTTGACATTCTGAAACAAAATTTCCAGACCAACCACATTGCAATATTATGATGTTCACAAACCTGCAACTCTTTCATGTGATGCTTCAAAGTATGGTCTTTGTGCAACACGGCTTCAGGAAGGCATACGAGTAGCCTATGTGTCCAGAACTTTTACTCAAACAGAAATGCAGTATGCACAAATAGAAAAAGAGCTTTTGACAGTAGTGTTCACATGTTCGAAGTTCAATGATTATATTTATGGCAAACCTATTCAAATAGAGACTGATCACTGACCTCTAGTGATAAATCTGAAAAAAGCCAATTCATACAGCCCCAGCATGCATGCAAAGCATGATGTTAAAATTGGAAAAGTACAATTTCAATATTGTCTATACAAAAGGCAAATATCTATACCTTGCTGGTGCTTTGTCATGAACACCCAGACAAACAACAGAGCAGCATGAAAATGAGAAAGCAGTCACTGAAGTCATGGAAGTCAGAAATTTTATGTCATCACACCTTGATGAATTGAGAAACCACACAGCTTCAGATCCAATTTTCCAGAAGCTGAAACGTGTTATCAGTCAAGGATGGCCAGCATGAGAAACTAGTATGCCACTTGATATACAGAAGTATTTTCCTTACAGAGATGAGCTCATGATGGAAGATGGAATCATCATGAAAGGTCATAAAGTGGTAATTCCTATAGCATTACAGCAGAAATATATCAATATTTTGCATTGTGGTCACACTGGAACTGATTCTACCAAAAGAAGGGAAAAAGACATAGTATTTTGTCCTTCTATGTCAAAAGATATAGAGAAGGAAACTATAGCATGTTCAGTTTGCAACAGCACTAAATTGCACCAACAAAAAGAACCACTTCAGCTAAACCAGATTCCTGAATTACCATGGTAGACAGTTGCTACTGATATTTTTGAATGGAATAGTCACCATTACTTGGTGTTAGGAGACTCTTACTTGAATTGGTTTGAAATTGACCTTCCTAACTTAACTTCCAATTCTGTTATTACAAAGTTGAAGAGACATTTTTTCTGTCCGTGATAATCTGCACATCATGTCTGACAATGGTGCACAGTTTACAAGTCAGCAGTTTAAGAAATTTTCTGAGTCTTGGGACTTTTCCATGTTGCTACTAGTCCTGAGTATCCACAGTCCAATAGATTGTGCAGTTCAAAGTGCGAAGTACTTGTTGGAGAAATCCAAAAGAGATGGTACTGATGCTTTCCTTAACTTGTCTAATCTCAGAAAAATTCCTCGAGATAACTTGCTTGGTTCCCCTGCTCAGAGATTTATGTCCCGGCAGACTAGAATAACTCTTCTGATCAGTAAACAATTATTAGTACCAAATGCAAAGAACAACAGAATGGTCAAAGGTCAACTTTTGAGAAAATGACAGTCAGAAAAGCTGTACCACGATAAATCCAGCAAACCCCTTTTGACCATTAAGACAAGGATAAGTTGTTAGAATGCAAACATCTAAAAGGATATGACTGAGTGGAAATCACCAAGAACATTTGTGATGAACCGAGATCTTACACTGTACAATCTGAAGGAATGGATTTTCAGAAGGAATCGAAGACACACACTGCCAGTCTCCAAACCAGTGACACAGCAGGATGCCTGTGCCAATGACTCTGTTTCAAACTGACTCTACACCTGTTCAAATTCCAGAGGACAGTGTACTTTCTTCATATAATACTATGTAATCCCCAAAGTTCCAACTGTAAAAGAATCCCCGCAGACTGTCCCTGTTCTGAAATCCAGTCAAAGTTTTTATGTGACCAGACTGGGTAGAATTTCCAGACCAAATCCAAAATAGGGTTTATGTTATTTATTTGAACATTCCTAATGTCGAATACCATATGATCGAGACCATATGGTCGACATTTGGATGTTTGAATATACCATTAAAAAAAAAGAAAAAGAAAAAAGAAAACCATGCCCCCTACTTAAATATACCAACTCCAAGACCGCACTTCAGTGCAGAAAAGGGAAATTCTCCCATTCTGCACCATACGGCGCCATTAAAGTCAATCTACGGACACTTAAAATTTTGATCATATGGTCTTGACCATATGTCATTCGACAATTCAAGCATTCATTTAATTGACATAGACCCTCCAAAATACACAGGGACTTGGATTCAATTTTGTTCATAGGTAAGTTCATAGATAAGTACTAAGCTAACTGCTCTTGCGAGCCATTTTAAGCTTAGGCAATTATCCCTTGTGAGACTCAAACCCTGCACCTTGTGTTTGTAAGGCAAACACCTTAACCATTAGGCCACCCTCCCAACCCCTGTTTGTTTTTGAAATGTTGATGTGAAATTAAGTTTGTAAAATGTCTTGTTCTCCTATTGCATGTGGAACAAATTAAAGAGGGAGGATATAGATCAGTGTGTATATTGTGCCTAGTCAGCCACTGTAGCTCGATAGCACATGCATATAAGTTACTGCGCACATGCAAGATCAGTGCCATTTTGTATAGTCAGCCAGAGTGAGTGCAGGCATGAACCGAGATGCAGATGCAAGTGTGTTTGACGTAACAAATCAGTCAGTTAGCTTATGAAGTTTGAAGTATGTGTTCCATTTACAGCTCCTGAAGTGTTTATGTACAATAAATAACTTGAATGCATACCCAGCCTCAGTGTCTCATTTGAATGCATGAGACATGCGACAACCTACTTAGCAGAGATACAGTTCTGTTTGTATGCATACCTCTCAACTGTCCAGATTTTTGCAGAATGTCCAGATTTTTGCCTCATATTATTGGTATACTACTGTTAAAAATTTTACTTTTCTGGCAAATCATTGAGGATTGAATTTGGAAAATAATGCCAGGCATCTGAGTATCAGAATTCATCATCATCTTCTTTCGGCTGTTCCCGTTAGGGGTCACCACACCGGATCACCTGTTTCCATTTCTTCCTGCCCACTGCATCTTGCTCTGTCACACCAACCACCTGCATATTCTCTCTCACCACATCCATAAACCTTATCTTAGGCCTTCCTCTTTTCCTGTTACCTGGTAGCTTTATCCTTAGCATCTTTTTCCCAGTATACTCTACATCCCTTCTCAGCACATGTCCAAACCAACGTAATCTTGCCTCTCTGGCTTTGTCTCCAAACCTTCCAACCTGGGCTGACCCTCTAATATACTTATTCCTAATCCTGTCCACCCTCGTCACACCCAGTGCAAATCTTAACATCTTTAACTCTGCCACATCCAGCTCAAACTCCTGCCTTTTTGTCAATGCCACTGTCTCCAACCCATATAACATAGCTGGTCTCACTACCCTCTTGTAGACCTTCCCTTTCACTCTTACAGGTACTCGTCTGTCACAAATCACTCCTGACACTCTTCTCCACCCACTCCATCCTGCCTGTACTCTCTTCTTCATCTCTCTTCCACACACACACCGTTACTCTGAACTATTGACCCCAAGTATTTAAACTCATCCACCTTCACTACCTCTACTCCTTGCATCCTCACCATTCCTCTATCCTCCCTCTCATTCACACACATATATTCTGTCTTAGTCCTGCTGACCTTCATCCCTCTTCTCTCTAGAGCATATCTCCATCTCTCCAGGGTCGCCTCCACCTGTTCCCTACTCTCACTACAGATCACAATGTCATCTGCAAACATCATAGTCCATGGAGACTCCTGTCTGATTTTGTCTGTCAACCTGTCCATCACCATGCAAATAAGAAAGGGCTCAGAGCTGATCCTTGATGTAACCCCACCTCCACCTTAAACGCATCCGTCACTCCCACTGCAGACCTCACCTCTGTCATACCACCCTGTAACATATCCTGTACCACTCTTACATACTTCTCTGACACTCCTGACTTCCTCATACAATACCACAACTCCTCTCTAGGCACCCTGTCATATACTTTCTCCAAGTCTACAAAAACACAATGCAACTCCTTCTGACATTCTATGTACTTCTCCATCAACACTCTCAGAGCAAACATTGCATCTGTAGTGCTCTTTCACAGCATGAAACCATACTGCCATTCACTAATTATCACATCCCTTCTTAACCTAGCTTCCACTACTCTTTCCCATAACTTCATGCTGTGACTGATCAATTTAATCCCTCTGTAGTTACTACAGCTCTGCACATCACCCTTATTCTTAAAAAAACGGTACCAAAACACTTTTTCTCCATTCCTCAGGCATCCTCTCACTTTCCAAGATTTCATTAAACAATCTGGTTAAAAACTCCACTGCCATTTCACCTAAACACCTCCATGCTTCCATAGGTATGTCATCTAGGCCAACAGCCTTTCCATTCTTCATTCTCTTCATAGCTATCCTTACTTCCTCCTTGCTAATCCATTGTACTTCATGATTCATTATCCTTACATCATCCAACCTTCTCTCCCTCTCATTCTCTTCATTCATCAACCCCTCAAAGTACTCTTTCCATCTCCTCAACACACTCTCCTCGCTTGTGAGTATGTTTCCCTCATTATCCTTTATCATCTTTACCTGCTGCACATCTTTCCTAGCTCGGTTCCTCTGTCTAGCCAATCAGTACAGGTCCTTTTTCTCCCTCCTTAGTGTCCAACCTTTCATACAACTCTTCATATGCCTTATCCTTAGCCTTCGCCACCTCTCTCTTTGCCATGCACCTCATCTCCTTACACCCCTGTCTACTTTCTTCATCTCTCTGTCAATCCCACTTCTTTGTCAACCTCTTTGCCTGTATACTCTTCTGTACTTCCTCATTCTACCACCATGTCTCCTTGTCGTCCTTCCTCTGTCCCGATGTGATACAAAGCACCTTTCTAGCTGTCTCTCTTACTAGCTCTGCTGTAGTTACCCAGCTATTTGGTAACTCTTCACTGCCACCCAGTGCCTGTCTTAACTCATCCCTGAACACCACCTCACAATTACCCTTTTTCAATTTCCAACATTTGATCCTTGGTGCTGCCCTCACACTCTTCCTCCTCTTCTTGATCACCAACATCATCCTACAAACCACCATCCTATGCTGCCTAACTACACTTTCTCCGGCCACCACTTTACAGTCTCCAGTCTCCTTCAAACTGGCCCTCCTACATAAGATATAATCCACCTGTGTGCATCTTCCTCCACTCTTGTATGTCACCCTATGCTCCTCCCTCTTGTTAAAATACGTATTCACCACAGCCATATCCATCCTTTTCGCAAAATCCACTACCATCTGACCTTCTGCATTCCTTTGTTTAACACCATACCTACCCATCACTTCCTCATCCCCACTGTTCCCTTCACCAACATGCCCATTTAAATCTGCTCCAATCACTACTCTCTCACTCTTGGGTACAGTCATCACCACTTCATCCAATTCACTCCAAAATTTTTTTTCTCATCCATTGCACACCCAACTTGTGGAGCATATGCACTAACAACATTAATCATTACACCATCAATTTCCAGCTTCATAAACATCACTCTATCCAACACCCTTTTCATCTCCAGAACACTCTTCGCATACTGTTCCTTCAGAATAACTCCTACGCCATTTCTCCTCCCATCCACACCATGATAAAATAATTTGAACCCACCTCTGATACACCTAGCCTTACTCCCCTTCCATCTGATCTCTTGCACACACAATATACCAACCTTCCTTCTGTCCATCATATCAGCTAGCTCTCTCCCTATACCAGTCATACTGCCAACATTCAAAGTTTCAACCCTCACTACCACAGTCCCAGCCTTTCTCCTCTCTTCCTGCCTTCGGCCATGCCTTCCACCTCTTCTCCTCCTTCAGCCAACAGTAGCCCAATTTCCGCCAGCACCCTGTTGGCTAACAGTACTGGTGGCGGTCGTTGTTAACCCAGGCCTCGACTGATCTGGTATGGAAATGTTAACTGGTGACTGCATGAAAAAATTTGGTGAAGTTTTACGCCGGATGCCCTTCCTGATGCAACCTCCCCATTTATCCGGGCTTGGGACCGGCACAAAGAAATGCACTGGCTTGTGCATCCCCAGTGGCTGGGTTAAGTATCAGAATTCATACCCTTCAGAAAATTCATGCTAATGCAGCCCTGTTATTCTATCAACATTCTAAGTCTATATGAACAATATTTCAAAATTGTCCTTATTCTTGGGGCTTTGTCTACTCATTTATTATGGCATTGTCCAGATTTCCTGAGCTAAGAGGTTGAGAGGTATACTGTATAAGTACCAGCTTAATTTTTCCTCAGAGATAAGCCACAAGCCTAGTGGGACTAAATTCAGTAAAAATAGTAACACAGACAACTAAGTAAATAAATAGTAATGATTATTATAAGAAATAGCCAAACATTGCATTTATAAATATATATTTAGCTTGCCCTAGATAATTTATTACAGTTTTTTTATTGTTTAGCTTAAGCATGTTATAAAATCTATACATGATTATGTGTCATAATCAGTTACATTCACCTTATCCTATATCAAATAGTTAGTAAAACCACATATAGTTAAAAAAGTGGTGAGGAGAGAGCAGAGGTCAGGAAAACAGAATGTTTATCCGAAGATGAGGGAACAGCAGTTTGATGCCATGCGAGGTCTTTCCATGGCTTTACATATGAAGCTGGTCAGACTTAAGGGTCTGTAATTGCTTGGGTCTGTGGAAGGTCCTCCCTTATGCAAGGGGAATGACTGTAGCTGTTCTCAATTCACTTGGTACAACACCTGTATCAAGGCTGAGAGTGAACACTGTTGTTAGGAATGTGGCTATATTGGGTCTATATTAAATCAGTGAATGCTTAAAATAGCGAAAGCTGATTTATCGACCTTTTAAGAGTGAAAGCTGACAATCCTGGAGACACGGAACAGCAATTTTTTTCCCAGGAAAAAAAATTGCCTGGCTGTTTTTGGGACTTTGCCATTTCCTCCACTGTGGTGCAATTTCAGAGTTGGTATATTTAAGTGGGGGGGGGGGCAACGCCCCCACTATATTTTGTGTTTTGAACTTTTTTTGTGGAACAGCGATTTTTTTCCCTGGGAAAAAAATCGCTGCCCCATGTCTTCAAGATTGTCAGCTTTCACCATTAAAGGGTCAATAAATCAGCATTCGCTATTTTAAGCCTTTGTTGATTTAACATAGACCTGCTATGCTTCATGCTATTTAACATGCATCCAAGGATATTATCAGGGTCTATCAATACAGTATTTCTAGCTTTTTATAGCACCTTTAGGACTTGGTCTTGTGTGATAGCTGGAGGCAAGCCAGTTTCGGGTATATCTTGAGGCACAGACATTGGGAAGAGAGGGGTAAAGTTAAAACTAAATTTATCGGTTAGTAGGTTCACTATATCTTCAGCCTCAGTGTAAGTAACATCATTCACAATCACTTCACTCTACCCTGCACTGTTATGTTGAGCTTTTGAAATTATGAACATAAATAAAACATGCCTTGTGAATTACTTTGGATTAGACAGCTATTTTAGCTTCAAACTTGGATTTGGTGGATTTTATTAAGCTTCTGAGTTGTTTGTTTAGTTCAGTGACTAGGGCTCTGACATTCTAGCAATTACTCATCTCACTTTTGATCAAAATTATTTTCTTTTGGTTATAAATCTTGTTAATATTATGGTTACACCATGTGGGTTTGTTTCTGGAGTTTGCCTTGTACCTGATCCTATGGGGTCAGTTGCATCTATGCTACACTATCTTTAGTAATAGTTGGGGATAAATGTTAGAGGGCATTTCCTGGAGGGGTAACTGGGGGTGATAGGGTGAAATTGAAGCTAAATTTATCAGCTAGCAAATTTGCTATATCTTTTTTTTTTTTTTTGGTACAGGGAGTTCCATTTACTATTATTTCAACATACTTTTGGGTGTTTCCCCTAAAGCTTATGTACAGAACTGAAAAATGCCTTAAGGGTATCCTTAACGTGGAAGGCTATTTTCCTTAAAGTTGGCATCAGTGGAATTGATCAGTCCCATGAGTTTCTTGTTAAGATTGATGAGGGAGTCCTTTTGCTTGCTGGGCACAGTCTTTGGACATGATTTTCTTTTTTTTGTTGTATAATCTATTATGGGGATCCAACAAGGGGGGTTGTTTTGGGGTTTGTCCTAAGTTTATTTTTGATTGGTAATTCCTTTTCTTTGCAGCTATTTACATACTTGTACAGAGAAAGGTAAATGCATAACACAGATGTGAATCATTTAAACTGACACAAAGTGCTTGAATCATATGGTTATGATTGTGTTCATATAGTTATGAGTGTGTTACCTACAGAGTGATGACTGCATATCCTAGCACTAACTTGTTTACTGCTTTTGGTATTCTTGACCTGACAAAGGTAGGGAACATTTTCAGAATATGATGTTCTGTATAGTAGAAAAACACCATACATTTACTGATAACACTTTCACTTCACTAGCAGACTGCCTGAACCCTGTTCATTGCTTTCTCTGTTCCCGCTTGCACAATGAAGTGACATTTCTAGACTGATGTAGTGAGTTTTTTTTGCAGAATAAGAACACCTTGTACTTTTTAATAACCTCTCTATTATAGTTAATATGGTTTCAGAGTTTTTTCACTTGCTCCTTAACATGCAATTCAGTTATAACACACTTTCTCATAGTTATCTCTGCCTGTGCCATTCAGGCTGACAATAGATACATGGATATTGTGAATTTGTCATAGTTCACAAAATAGGTACTGACTTAACCAATGTCCACTCCAGAGTCCATAGGATCTAACACCCTTAACAGAAAATGGGTCTATTTTACATGATCGACCTTTCAGAAAGTCGACTTTCATATGGCCGGGACCATATGATCGACTTTCAGAAAGCCGGCCATGTAAAAAAAAAAAAAACACAAAAACAACAAACACTTACCTTAAACTGTTAGCAGGGGGGGCTCTGCCCCCCCACCCCCCATAACTTTAATATACCAACTCCGAGATTGCACTACACTGCGTAAGAGGGAAATTTTCCCATTCCGCACTGTACGGAGATAGTGGTTCCCCATGGTCGGCTTTTGAAAAGTCGATCATATTTCCATATGAAAGTTGACTTTCTGAAAAGTTGACCATGTGAAGGGGACCCACAAAAACATATTTAATATCCATTGGAAAAAAAACACATACTTTGGTCATTCTCCGTTTGGAGAGTACTCTACTAAACTAACTCATAGCTGATTGAAAAGGCTATTTTTTAGAGAATGGGACCTCTAATGTTACTTAACTGAAAACTACTCTATTGTTATGAAATATTGGGGTCCATTTAGAAAAAATGTGTATTTAAAATGGGCCTGATACTACTATCCTATGCACTGCAGGAGACCTTGGTAAGTGAGCACCTAGTGCTGTGATACTGTAAGGTAAGAGTCGGTACATGTAGCTTCAATACTGTAGTTCATCTAGGTATAATATTACTGCTGACCAAACCCTACATTAATTACATTACCTTATGTCCCTTACTGAAAGAATTGATAAGACTCTAGTATACTGGAATTAACTGGAAACAACTGACATGAGATTGGATTGAATGTCTTTAGCTGTTAATTACCCACACTTATGCTGAATAGTTGAAAGCCTCTCCTTTATGGGCAAAGACTTCTTGTACTTTTCAGAATTAATTCTACACATTGCAGTTCAGTTAAGAATGCTTTATTATATACAGTAGAGGTAGATGTTAACAATTTTTGAATACTGTCTCCAATAAAGTCCTGATAAACAATAACAGTGCTCATAAATATATCCACAGTTTCTGGATGTATATTCTGATTCTCTGAAATTTGACCTAACTTTGGTACTCAGGTTAAAGTGTCAATACTGCAAAGACCTTTTGCATATCAGTCCAAAAACTAACCTAACTGACTCGTCTGCCCATGTCTGAAGTATTTCATAATAATACCAAAACCCTGTAATGTTTTACATTCCTCTTTATCCTTGGTTTTCAAGCCTTGCCTTGCATGTGCCTCACAGTGCTTAAATGTCTATTCTTTCTCAAGCATTCCATTGCAAGTATATATGTCTTTCCCTTGAGAAAGGAACATTCAGCAGCCTTTCCTTGAGAACTGTTATTTCTGCACATCTCATGCTTAGCCAGCAAGATTACTTTTCCCTTCTACTGAACTGTCTTTCCCTGAAACTGCTTGCATAAATGAAAACACAAATCTGAATCTATATTTTCTGGCCTATTCTAACACTTACATTAATCCTACCAAATAGCTTTTGTATGACAGCTTTTATTATGCATTGTACATTTAAAGATTGTGCAGATAATACATATTATTATACAATGACTGATAATTAATGTTAAAAAATGAGCACGCTGATTGGCCAGCCCAACCAGCGTGCCCGTTGTAATTCAGAGACTATACTAACGGGAAAAGGTCCGCTTACCCAAAGTTTTTCCCATTAGTATTTCTCGTAATTTTATTACTTTTTTTTTTTTAATAAAAAAGAAACCAGGAGTCTTAAAGCAAATGAGGGAGATGGCACAGTCAAAAATAAAAGGATAATCAGGTAAGTTCTACAAAATTAAACGTCCCTGATTATCCTTTTATTTTGTCTGTCTCAGCTCTCCTGAAAGTAAAATGTCTGTTTCTTTTTTACTTCTTTTTTTATTTTGAATTAAAAAAAAAAAAAGCAACGGAGATCTTCCTTTCTCCATTGCTTCCTCTACACAGCTCTGATGTAAGCATGGGAACACAAGTTCCATATGCATGCTCAGTACATCAGAAAAAGCCCCAGGATAGCGAAAAACCATGGAAGGACAGCACAGAGGCATTATACAAAGACATTATTTAAGAAAAGTGAGTATTTTTTTCTTAAATAATGTTATTGTATAAAAGCAATAACCCACGTCTGGATGTGGGCGATGTTGGATTTACCCATGGTTGTCTTTGTTTGGTCACTCAGGCTTTGCCCTCGTGACCAAACCACGCCAACTGTGGGTAAATCCAGCATTACCCACACCCAGACATGGATTATTGCTTAAATATATATGTGTATATACATACACACACATACACAAACACTCGCACATATATATATATATATATATGCATATATATATATATATATATATATATATATATATATATATATATATATATATATATATATATATATATATATATATATATATATATATATATATATATACATATATATATATATATATATATATATGCATATATATATATATATATATATATATATATATATATATATATATATATATACACACACACACACATGATGGCTGGCCTTTGCATAGGCCACCTAGGTGGCCACCTAAGGCACTGCTCTATCAGGGATACTTTTCCAGTAATCTGAATGATGGCACTGGGTGGTGAGGGGAGCACTGTGAAGCCCTTTTATCTAGAGCACCAGTTGACCAAAGGCTGGCCTAGGTATATGTACATACCACTGTTTGTATATCATTTTATTGTTATTTTATGTTGCTTAACATTCTTCTTTTAACATAGAAATACACACAAGTCTGTTTTGTCTATCTTTACTTTGATATCTGGGCTGAAAAAATGGTTCACTGTGATCAATGTTCTAGCACAGTTAACACTTTTAAATAAATTAAAAATTCCATCCACTGTAACTAGAAATGTGTGTTATTACACATGCAAGAACAGTTTAATTTCAAACTAAATCTATATTAATAATATATACAATTATGCATACAGACTGAGGTAGGCAAACATCAGAACTAAAGTACAACAAAAGGCAAAAATAATATACATAAAATTAACTACCACATCTCCTTCAATTTTAGCATCAAAAATCTTTTCTTCAGGAGTTGCATTTGAACTGATTCATTGTTCCCTTAATCTCAGAACTCAGAGGTGGAGGCTTTACAAAATGATATTTGCTAATTGCTTTGTTTTTCATAAATTAATGTGTGTCGCAGCTGAGCATATTACTACTGCCCCTGTTTGTTTGTTTGTTCATTCACTTTCAAGAGCACATGTGGATCACTGTCTAGGATAAAGGAATTCTATGCTGGTAATTTTTAGTTTGGAAAAGAAAGAAAGAGGACAGGATCCCTACCTGCTCTAGAGGTTATACGAGCACTTTGGAAATTATAATCTCCTGATCCGAACCTAGTACACTCCATGGTTAAACACGCCTGATACTGTTACATACAGCTGTACTGCACATGTTTTGGTAATATGCTGTATTATGTATTATATTCGAGAAATCATAATTTTGCAGTGCAGCTTTAAGAATAATGGATTTTGAGTGAAACTTTATTTCGACTACTGGGTCCATCAAGACACTTAACAATCCTAGTTTTTTTCTTGTCAAAAAGAAAAAAAAATAAGTGGCATCTTTTGTCTGAGTTAGTGGTAGCACAAGTAGATGTATAATATCCAGTGGAAATTATTGCAAAGATTGGAGAAATGCCTTCAGGGTCAAATATTCCCAAGTCTTTATCAATAATGTGTGGGGTCTTTTCTGAAAATAGATTGTGCCTAACACAGCTAACTCAGCCAACAAAACTAAGTAAATAAAATATAAATGAGTTGAAGGTCATATTTAGTCATAGATTTTTAAATACTTTTTGAAGGATGTTTCAGTAAAGATGGTTTCTAAAGTGTGAACAGTGAATAAATAATACTATCTATATGAATTCTCTTCACCAGCTCACAGTCAGTGAAATGTCATCTGATAATTATGTGCCTTTTAAATGAAGGTGGTGGTTTCTGCAGTGACATTTCTGTTCCTGGTAAATGAAAGTGAAACTATGAAACAGTCTGTTTTCACAATGGCATCTAGCAAACACGCAGGAGATTATATGGAGGAATTTATTTGCCCAGTTTGCCTTGAACTTTTGAATGTTCCAGTGACACTGGAGTGTGGGCATAATTTCTGCAAGTCTTGTATTGACAGAGTTTGGGAGAGTCAGAAACAACCTTCCTGTCCTGAGTGCAGAGAGGAATACACAGCCAGGAAATATGCAGTGAACAGGCTACTAGCAAATGCAATTAAGAGGGTGCAGATACTGTGCCAGAAAAAAGAAGGACAAAACCCAGGTCAGAAAGATCAGCTTTGTATAGAACATAAAAAAAGGCTTAAGTTGTTCTGTGAAGAGGATGAATCTTTGGTTTGCTCACTCTGTGTTCCAGAACATCCTGGTCACACCTTCTTGACAGTCCAGAAAGTACTCAAAATGTACAAGGTAAACAATACTGTTTTATGTTGTATTACAAGGTTTCGGTCTGCTTTTTTTTCTCATATTTTTGGTATCTTGAAATTCCTATTCCTGTGAATTTCTCTCTATCCTAAAGTTTGATATGGCTTAATATTATTAAACTTAAAAAGATATTTGGAAACTTATCAAAATCTAATCTGCTGTATGTTTATACATAAATAATTGCTGAGTTTCCTGCATATCACTGTACTGATTAATACTTTTGTTTTTCAATAATTGCTACAATGCAAATTCCTTTAGTGTCTGTCTATGGTTGTTGCCTGCCCATTTTTTGGGATCCTAACCTACTTGAAATGACTGTTATGTTTTCTACCTCCGTCTACACTTTTGAACATGTACAACATATTTAACTTGGTTTATGTGTGAAACATGGCCAACTAGTTACTGTATCCAGATGCATTGTCTTGAATGGACTGTCCTGCTTTCAGTTTAAGAAGCCTGTGTTGGGCTGACAGAACAAAGAGAAGTTATTAAATATGTATATATCCATACCTATGTATGTATGTATGTATGTATATATATATATATATATATATATATATATATATATATATATATATATATATATATATATGTATATATATTTTATATAGCTAGATGGATCTACTTGTTATTACTGAAATCCCACTTTGTTGATCTTCATAGCGATAAGATGAAGTTACCAAAGATGTAGTTTCATGAACACCCACATCACCATAATTTAACTCTGGGAAACTAACCACTTGGCCACTCTGGTGAACTTTGCCCCTTTCTCCGCAATAGTGCGTTCTCGGAGTTGGTATGTTTAGTTGAGGAGGGTGTGGGGGTTGAAGCCCCCCACTTGGGTGGGTTTAATTTGCTTCAGTTTGTTGTTGAATTGTTGCTGGACAAGTGGTTCATTTCCCAGAGTTATTTTACAATGATCCAGGTGTTCGTGAAATTGCATCTTCTGCAACTTTGTTGCACCATTATGAAATTCAGTGAAGAGGGACTTCTGTAAGTGGAAGTAAATCCATGTAGATAGCTACAGATATAGTGATATTTCTATAGCAAGCACAGACATATAAATGGGTCCACTATAGGACTGAATACTCTAGTGGAAATTATTTTGGAAATAAAATCAGGTACAGTGAAGTATAAGTACATGCTAAAGGACTATGACTTAAGATGAGAGTATTCCTTTGAGGTCTGCTGTTCTGCTGGTACAGGCATTGGAAAGCCTTAGGACGCCATTGCCCCTCCTAGTAAATGCTGGCTTGTAAAGTACAAACTGCATGTGAGGACAGTGCAAGGAATAGAGATCTGATGGCTACTAACTCATATTCTTTTGGGAGGAATTCTATGCCAAAGGATTCTTACTGAAGTTGAGCTTACTGGTCTGTGGGTTATGGCTGTACAGATTCTGGAAGACCTTGTGAGGCCAGAGCCCTTGATATTGAAATAGAACACTTAGGCCATATGGGTTCTCACCGAGCAGTGGAGTGCAAAATCTTGAAGTAATGACCAGTGCATTTTGATGATATTTCTCATCTCAGGATAATCAAACATAACTACAGGCACCAAGACACAGTATAAACCCTCTGCTAGAACCATATCTGTATCAACGAAACATCCAGGCAATCTTCCACCTGGAGGACACCATGGAGGTATAGCTACTAATGATTAAGTGGAATGTAGTTCTTCTCAGATTCTGTCTCTTTCAACAGGATAAATGTGAGTGGCTAGTGTATGTTTTGTCTATAAACAGCAGGAGGATGCTTGTTTCTTTATGTATTTCCTCCATTTCCTCAGTTCTTCATTGACTTACAAGCTTTACAAGCTTTTCAGCCATACCACTCAACTTCTTAGCACAAAAATATGGACAACGCCAAAATTAATGGGGGAACAAAGCCCCAAAATAGGGAAAAAAATTAAATATTACTCTTATAAACTTTGAAAGTTGCTAGAATAAAAGGTATTCTGTCATCATGCATTTGTCTGACAGATATGAAGTCTGAAACTCAAATGTCTGTCACTAATTAGTGAATTTGATCCTCGCTGATTTGACTCAAAAATCCAGAAAACCACAGATTTTATGAGGAACAAACCAAAAATATGAGGCAAAAATCTGGACATTCTGTGAAAATCTGGACAGCTGAGAGCTATGATTTGAGAGGGAAGGCTTGGTCTCATCTTAGCAGCTCTGAGGTGGTCCAGGAGAACTTTTTAGTGGACCTTTAAGCTTCTAGTTTTCTCTTACAATGATTCTAAACCATGAAATTAGTGCTACCACACTGTGGCAGAATGACTGCTTTTACCTCGATGCTTGCTTTCTGCAGTAGCTTCTGTTATTTCTCCATGCTTTCTAAGGGAATATCAGCAACAATAGAGGCTAAAGGAGGCCTTTAAGTATATACACACAGCAAATGTGAGAAATTTCTGTTACAGCATGAGTATCTCTTCTCTTCTCATTTACTGAGTATCCAGGTCTGGAAAATCATGTTAGTAAACTGTTTGTTAAGGGCTACAGTTATCGCATAGTCAACGATCACATTTCCATTGTCTCAGCACAGCATGACTTGGAAGGGGAGCTTGTTATACATAATCAAACTTTTCTGACGTGCTCCTCTCTCCTTTAGCTTCCTGTGAAGGGCCATTATCTTCTTTTAGACTTGAATTTGGTGTTGGCTATGCTTGCCTATCCACCTTTGAATTCATTGGGTACATAAATCTAAAAATCATCTCCAAAAAGATCAATCAGTATTGTGTGCATTTTCATGGTGGAATAAATTATACTGTGCATATACCCCTGTAGAGTGGTGTTTCTTCAGTTCAGTGCTTTTTTGTGGTTGCTTGTTTTATTTTTTGCACTGGTCATTCTCCGGTAATTTTCATATTCCAAAAAGATCTTTTTCCTGGTAGACTTCAGTTCTTCAGGGAGATCAATGAGCTGCAGGCATTGTTATATTATGAGAATTGTTTGATCTTCAATGATGACAGTGCATCACTGAGGATTAAATCTCCCCTTTATCCATTGGTAATATCTGAATTCTTCTTCAGCCAGTATGTCCTTCCCTTGTTTTACCTTAGTACGGGAAAAACTAAAAGGGATTGCATCCTGCACAGTTTTAATATTCACTGTTGTATTTTTACCTTTAGGAGAGCATGAGTTCAGAGGACATATCTGTATGGGTGCTTTGAGCCTGATCAAAAGTGGTGTAAGAGCTAAAAAATAAACCTTAGCTAAATGGAATGTCAACTGGACTATTCTTTCATGAGTCAGCTAGGTGGCTGTCAACGTTTGCTGACTAAGGTGATTTCACCTAGAACTGTGTATATAGTAAATATTTATACCGCAGTCACATGATCCTCATCCATGCCATCATGAGGTGTTATAGTTGGATCTCCACTCCACTAGAAGAGTATCATTTTGTGTACTTCAGGGTTTTGGATAATACAAGTTGCTACTTTCTGAGTGCAGGTTTTTTATTTATTCATTTTCTTTATTTTTTTAATTTGCACCTTCCATATAAGTAGTCACTTTTAGATAACATTTGGGATTTTACCTTGTTCCCAACCACTATAGAGGTCCCCTTACACTAACATGTAGTAGTACATTATTCAGTTTGTGGTGTGATAAGTAGATGCTATTTGTTTAGATGGGCCAACAAGTACAAAAAATGTGTGATAACCAGTCAAATTAAAATCCTAAAGTGCTATACTGCAGTAATCATAACTGCAGCTAGTCAACATAATCTGGCTGAACCTGTGAATGGGAGCACCTAAACCGCCCTTTCCTACCAATAGGAATAGATATGCAGAACAGGTATGAAATATGAGATTTATCCTATAGCAGCTGGGATGAGCAGACTATGAATTACATTTATGACACCAACTCAAGTTAATTAATGATCTCTGTATTAAAGCAGATAAATACTGCATATCATGTAATCTGGATTTAGATTTGATGAAGTTCATTTAAGGGTAAAATCACTCATCTATTTGTTTTTCAGTAAAGAGATTTTGATTTCAAAACAAGTTCAGTTGATTGAGCATCAGTCAGCATCCTTGTTGTTGACAAGTACCAGCTTTCCCTGTGGTCTATTTTTTCCTTATGGGAGGAAGACATCTTGCCATCCTAAGGTTGGAAATCCATTGAGTCTCAACATAAGGCTCTGTGCTTTATATTTATATATTTATCTCTCTCTCTATATATATATATATATATATATATATATATATATATATATATATATATACACGTGTGTTTTGATTTTATGTGGTCATTCAAATAAGCCCATAATAGTGAAAAAAATGATAGGGGACAAGTATGGGAAAGTAAACTATAATCTAATTGAAGGCTAAAATATGTATAATAACTGCCTAATTGGGTTCTCAGAGTCTGAACAAAAAAATTACCAAAGTCTTTCTGTGATAACTACTATCCTGTAAAATACCTAAATAGCCAAGTTGGAATGCTACAGTGTATAATGAAATGTAGGCAGTAAGACATAGCTTCAACATTGGAAAAAAAAGTACAGGACAAGGAGATTGCAAGCTTGGTAATTTTTTTTAAATGATCTTCACGCCTCGAAATTGTAGATCAGAATGATCTTAGTGCAAATTCTGACAAGTTGAGATTGTTATAATAAATGTCAGTAAGATTGTTATAATAAAATAAAAAGTTAAATAAAAATAGGAGGGCTACCCCTGAGTCACACCATTAAACAATAAACAAATTAATATGCCTGGGTAAGTTGAAACCTGCATGCATGCTTTAGAGAATTGAAAGTGTAAAGGGGGAAGATGATAAATATTCTTTTGTTTAGAATTGGAATTCATCTTGTTTCAAGATGGATCCTAGTAGCTTAGGCCTGTCTTTAGTTTACCTTTATTGTGAATGTGAATATTGCCAAAGTAGTAAGTTCCAATGTGAAAGACTGTAACTTTGTGCCTTGTAAGGCACAGATAAGTGGTCTGCAGATTCTTAGTAAGCAAAATAATATGAAGGTATTTACCTTTAATGGGTCAGTGGCTAAAGTTTGCCAGACAAAATGTCTGTTCCTAAGCTTTTACAGTATAAACAGAATACAATTTCTTCTGTTCATATAGACAAGACCTTGATTTCTTAGTTTCCCACATACATTTGTTCTTTTTCAACAAAGAAGGTCGTTCTACTGTGTTGAACTATGTTACATTAAGTCATTTTTGTACCGTAACATTTGGTGCCACGAAGCCTTGGATTTTAAGAGGTTTACAAGTTGCTGCAGCAGAAATCACCTCTGGGCCATATTTAACAAGTTTTCTGTCAGGTGTATTTTACAGTTATACTTGTCCAACTTCAACAGAATTTGATATCTCTGTAGATACATTTTTCTTACATGATTTTTCAGTGGAATAGTAATTATTTGTATGAAGTGGGCTCTTGCATGAGAGAGTATTTTATCGTAACTTTATATGTGAATGGGGTGCATCATGCATGTATACAATTTTTTGAGATTGAGTTTTGTTATAACTTTTGCATGAGAATGGGCGTTATCATAAATGTACATATCTGTGTGAGAGTGGGTTACATTACATATATGTATGACAGTGTGTTACATTACTCACATGTATGAGAGTGTTTTTATTATATACACTAAGGGGGTGAGTTTTTATCCTATTTGAGTGTGTGATTTTATCCATTGTGTTAAGCTCTCAATGGGTGCAAGTGTGAGGGTATGAAAAGGGCCAGAGGCTCTGACTCCAGCTAGACATATGTTTAATAAATATGGAAGAGGCAGCTACAATTAATGGATACTGTTGAAAATCCTGGAACCTTCTCCCCAGTGAACTTTCCTCAGTTTTCCCTACATCACTTTTCAAAAACAGACTGAAACGTTTCCTGAAAACACACTGGTTATGCCCCTGTCCTAAACCTGACTAGTCATCTTTCTCTTCAAACTAGGCACTACCTACCCTTTACTTCTCAATAACAAGTTCTACTTTCCTTATTAACCGCAATACCATTTCCTATACCTAACCTTTTTTCATCCTCTGTGCTTACTTATAGTGTGACAACTCTTTATTAATATAATAATACAATAAGCTGCATTTTTTGTTATATTCTGTATTCTACCTGTAATTTGTATTGTACCTGCTTTTTGCACTGTGAAGTATTCTGCCCTCTTTGATAATTTCTGTGTTAACCTGTAATGTTCATTGTAAATATAAATGTTTTTATTTCTTTTTTTATCTTCGGAGCTTATCTCACCAGGTTATAGTATGTATTCTACCTGCATTTTGTATTGTACCTGCATTTTGCGCTGTGAGGTATTCAGACCTCTTTGATAATTCTGCGTTAAACTGTTATGTTCATTGTAAATATAAATGCTTTTGTTATTTTTTGTTTCCCACGGAGCTTATGTCCCCGGGCCTCTACTGAAAATGGACATGTATTCAGTTAGACTAGCCTGGTCAACAAATGTAAAATAAAATAAATAAATAAATGGTTTTCTTCTACTTGCTTTGTTTGCGGTGATTTTTCTAGCCATAATTATTTGGTAAAATACTCTGAGCTCACTTTTGATAAAACCATTGTTAATAAGAAATTAAAACAAGAAGGAAACAAAGTACCTGCCTCTTGGTCAGCTTTTAATGACTTGAAAGAAAAATCCAAGAATAAGGAAATAGAATCTGTAGAAGTTTAAAATAAAATTCTTCTAGATTAAAAATACAGCTGCAGGCAGCTAATAGAACAGTTAATATGTTGCAGAAATGTGCAGGAGATACTTCTTGTGATAAATGGGGATTTTACCCTTTTAAACAGTTAGAAAAATTAAAAATAACCCAATCTGATTCCTCCGACGATGACAGGCCCCTGATTTCTTTACATGCCAACTTAAGCACAATCCTGCTCTCCCTCTCTGGGAGGCGAAGCAACAGGTGAACAACTTTACAGTCCTTCAGCTGTTTCCTTGATACATGTACTTCCCAAGTTACCTCCTGTACATCAGCCCAGCCTAATGGTTCTGGTTATAACACAAGATTTCAGCAACAGCAGCATGATGTTTCAGGTTCATTTTAATGTTAAAGAGAACAGCAAACAAGAAGTAAACACCTTTATCCATAGCAAAAACCCATCTCTGGGAAAACACACACACAGATAAATTAAAATGATTCGGTAACAAAAGCACCTACTCTAGCAGGACAACTGCCTTAAAAAGGCTTTAAAAGTAAATTTTATGATTTACTATACTTATTAATGGAGAAGAATATAGTTGGAGCCCACCTCCCCCAAGCAAGGTCCTGAGGATGCATCAGCTTCTGATACATACTCAGATACAGATACCCCTGTCACTACCTCAACACCTAATACTCAGATTTCATCCTCTGAGAGAAGTACTTGTGTCAGATACAGATAACCCTGTCACTTCTCAGTACCTAATACTCAGATTCATCCTCTGAGAGAAGTACCTAGTTCAGATATAGATACCCTTGTCACTACTTCAGTACCTAATACTCAGATTCATCCTCTGAGAGAAGTATCTATGTCAGATATGGGTCTATATCAGTCCGTCAAAATGGCTGATGGTCGAATACCAGATGTTCGGACTATAAAGTTCGAACACTGATTATCGCAATGCCGTGGCTTTCCCAGGGAAAGAATTCGCTGGGCCGTTTCTGTGGCTTCACTATTATCAGGACTGTGGTGGGAAGTTACGGGTCAGGTTCAGGTAAGTGTGCGATTGTGTGGACATTAGGATTAGGGCACGGGTTGGGTGCATTAGGGTTAGGGTGCGGGTGAGGTGGGTATGCGATAATGACGGACATTACGGTTAGGGTTTGGGTTAAGGCAAATGGATAGGTAGTAGTGTATGTACAGTTAAGTGTAGGGTTAGATGTTGGAGTTTAAGTGTATGTGTGTGAATTGATGTGTTTTTGGTGTACTTGTGTTGTGTGTATGTTTCTTGGAACAGCAAGTTTTTCCCTGTGAAAAAAATCACTGTTCTAAGACTTCAATGTTTGTGCAATTCATGGTTTGAAGTTTGAACATATGTTGTTCGAACTTCAGATGTTTCAGTGAAGTGATATAAACCCGTCAGATACAGATACCCCTGTCACTAGCTTAACATCTAATATTCAGATTCATCCTCTGAGAGAAGTATCTCTGCCTGCAGTGACCTGGGTTGGTGATACCAAGCCCATTATCAGAGTGGTCTGCACATGGACTGCAGTAGATTTTTAAACTGTTGTAGATTCTCTCCCACCTACTTAGTCACATTCAGCCAAATATGATAAGATATTAGAAGGAATGCACAGTTGCAAAATCCAACAATTGAAGATTTGAGTGTAGTTTTAAATGGTTCTACTCCTCTGGATATTTTTTTGAAAATATAGGAAAAATCAGATATAGGTGATAACATTCCAAAATGTACCACTGTAACATTTCCTAACTACAAAGGGTTACTTATTAAAAGCATTAACAATAACATGCCCTCTGCCACTTAACTGATCACAAATTAAGGCTGCAATACAGAAAGAAAACAAATCTATTGATGCATATTTACAGTGCATGATAGATGCATATGAGTCTTTTCATGGATAGCCAGAACATATTGATGAAGGGGCTGCAGCCAGTGGACCATCAGGAGCATTTTTAGAAGGATTATGTACACCTATATAAGATCAGATAAAAAGGTTTATGTAAATTGGACTAGTTTAGGAACGCAGTAAGTTGTTAATCAGGCACAATAAATAGCAGACAATGTAATTAGGGAGGAGAAAGTACAAAAAAAAAATAGTGGATGTTCAGCTTCAAATGTTTGACACAGATTTCTTGTTAGGGGGTAGGACATAAGGAATAGAGGAGGTGAAGGTAGATTTAGATTCTTTCAACAAGTCCCAAGACAATTTCAGCAAAACTTTTATCCTCCTATTTTGCCTCAGACCCAGCACTGTGAGTCACTTATAAGCCCTTGATTTAATTGTGGCCAGAGTGGACATTAGTATAATGAGTGTCCCTTTCATTAATCTTTCCAAAATACCAGTATATCCAATGTCCAAACCCCACAACAAGCAGAGAGACTACCTTTTACCTGCAGTACCACTTGGCAGCCACCAGGGTGGCAACAAGATCACTGCTTGATTTCACTCATTTTGGCAACAAACAAATAATTGGATACTGCCTTCTTCAGTAAATCTTCAAAACTGGTGATCTCCTGCCATAGTTTATCCAGAGATCTTAGATTCTGCTTAACCAAAATCCACAGCTAGCCCAATGTATGCTCCAAAGAGGCCTGTTTCCACTCCTCACACAGGTCTTGCTCTTCATCTCCAAATTCCCAAGTGGGCAAATGATCTACTGCAACTGTGACTGATGTTCAGGCTCAGATATTTTTCCAGCAATTTAACATCATAGAAAAGATTCAATTCTCTGGACATTTGGCTCTCTAACTGCTCAAAATGGGCAGAAAAAAAAAACAGTTCTCTTACAAACTCATAGAAACAGGACAGCCCAGAATAAGTGACACAGCTTTTTCCTTTGATACCAGAAGACCAGAAAGGTCATTTTTATTAACATTACTGTATAGGCTCATAGGTTCATAGGTGTTTACTAGGCTAATGAACACAATGGTCATTTTAAGCCTAGCCATGCATCCCAAATCTCTGACAAGTTCTGATAACCTTGATAAATGTAAGCAGGGGCATGGAGATGAAACATTTACAACTAAGGCCTGGGAGATGAACTCCTTTCATTATCTACACAGGAGCAACTCAATCTATGATAAATTTAAACTAACAGGAAAAGCCTCCCACTCTCAAAAAATCTGTTTGGGGTGAGGTGTCTCTGGAATTCTATTGGATTATTCAGAGACAGTACGTCCCAATTCAAATAGGTCCATTGAAAGAGCAACATACATTTATTGTACAAAATTCTGCCATTTTGAATCTTTTAGGTAGAGTTTTGTTATATAAATTACGATGGACTGTGTTTTGCACTGTGGATGGAGTCATTTTAAATATTCAAATCAGCCTTCCACCCTGGGTCTGTACTCGGCTGATATTTGTTCAGAAGAAGACACAGCCTTCACAGTACTTGGATCAGAACAAATCTCCAGTATAACTGATTTGGAGGGACTTGAGACTATTCCTCCTAAGCTGTTGACTGCCCATGATAATGATGTCGGACTCATAAAGGATGCAGAGCCAGTTTAAAATTATTTTAAAGCTTTATGAGCCTCTACCAGTGGTATTTCAGTACCGTTTATCCCCAGAGGCAGAAAGAGGAATTAAACCTGTCTTTTCTGCAAGGAATAATATTCTCTATGAGAAACATGTGTAATAAGCCTATTTTACTAGTTAAGAAACCAGGCAAAGACACTTATAGGTTTGTACTGATTTAGGAGTAGTTAATACCGTCGTAGTACTAACATTTCCTGTAGTACATAACTCATCTAATATACTAAGCTCTGTATGTGTAAACACTGCCAACTTTTCAGTGACTGATACTTTAACTGCTTTCTTTTCTTTTCCCACTCACCCAGATAGCCGTTATTTGTTTGCTTTTATTTACAGAAGGCAATGATATACATGAACTAGATTACCTCTACAATAATGAAGAAACAAGTAGATAAAGTTCAATTTCCCCATAGGACTAACATTATACAGTATGTAGATGATTTGTTTTTGGCTTTTGATTCCTATCCTAAATGTTAACTAGGTACTATACACCTTTCGACTATGTTAGCAGAATTAGGATTCAAGATTATGAAGTTAAAATTGTGGTTGTGGAAAACATAAGTTCAGTACTTAGGACATCTTATTTTAGAAGGTTCTAGACAACATTTACCCTCACATGTTGCTGATATTCAAACTGCTCCATACCCTATAATGTTAAAGAATTTGGCGTCTTTCTTGGGATTATATAGGTTATTGCCGCCAGTGAATTTCAGACTATGCAGAAGTAATAAAACTGTTATGATGGTTTTAGAGTGGTTACTTATTAAAGTATCAGTCTTGTTCCTGTAGCCACAGCCCTCCCCATGACCTTAGAATAGTGGCCGTAATAGTACTCATAGTAGAAATGCCAGCTAATCTAACTCTCAGGCATGAGACCTATGTAGCAGGTCTGCATTCTGTAGAAAAGCTGTTGCTAAGAACTAAAACTTAATATTTGTCTGCCTCAAGACTGTCTCTCTAAAGTTGGAAGATCTCAGCTCAAGTATCTGGACTTTTAGCAATTATGGAAGCATGCAAATTAGTAAAGTACTGATCAGTAACAATTTTCACAGTCTCACGCTATGCTTAAGGGGTAGTGCTGAGCAAAGAATAGTGAAATACCAGTTTATTCACCATAAAACACTATGGTGTTTTTATGGGAGGGGTTATGTTTTTTATGCTGCTTTATGGTGAATACATTGTATATTTCACTATTTTTTGGTCATTTTTGGATACTTGATTATATTTTTTACTATTTGAAAGCACCATTTATTGAGAAAAGTTCTTCCTTTGTTAATGAACTGGTGAATGCACTTCTGTTGCCTAGGGAAATAGCTATAGTCAAGAGGTCACTTATAACACTGATGAGTCTTAACATTTCAAAACACAGTGCTTTTGCTGACATTACTACCAGACAAACTGCATTACCATATCTTGTTCAGGCATATGTTTTGCAGCAACCCCAAAATATTACTACACCTGATTCATTACAGAACATATTATTTTTTCAGACTCAAGCTGATGACTCCTAGAAAGTAAAGTGGATCTGTATCTACTGCAGCCGCTCCCTGGACTCATTATGGCACCATCCAGATGGGAGGCTGGTAGCCCACATTCCTTTCTGGATCGTTTGGTACAAGCTTAGTATAATTTGCCCTCTCACTTAGGAACTTGGGGAAAAATGCAATACTAAGACAGATTTTCACTGATTCATATGTCTCTTACGTTTCCACAGTCATTCAGTACTTTGTAAATACCGGTACAGTTTGTTTTCAATATAACATCTCAAAAAGTGTTTCTATCCTACACAATCTTTGAAAAACCCATAGGGACCTATCTGTTGTATATAGATGTGTTTTCTGGATGGTTTAAAGTTTTTCCTGTGATACAAATTATGTGACTGTGGTTGCCAAGAAACTGTTGCAAGAAATCATACCCAGATATGGTGATTATTGTTGCATTCAATCAGCTAGAAGCACCGATTTTACAAGTCAGGTAGTGCAAGTGTATAAAATTTTGAAAGTGAACATGCAGTAACATTGCTTATAACTTTCAGTGAAATGTGTTTCAGTGAATTGAGTTTTCAGTGAATTGTACTTTCAGTGATTTATGTTCAGTCATTTGAGTTTCAGTGAAATGTGCATTCAGTGAAATATCTTAGACCCATATATATATATATATATATATATATATATATATATATATATATATATATATATATATATATATATATGTATATATATATATATAATTTCAATTTGAACTCCTAAGGTCCATATTATTGATTCCGAAAATCCTGAGACAACAATAATGAAACATCTGAATCCCAAACATCAGATGGTAAGTGAACACTTGACCAACTTAAACAGAAACTCATGCCGAGGTAAGTAATACTCACCTAGGTGGGGGGCGGGCTATAGTCCACACAACACCCATGTGGGGAGCTGCCCCCCACACTCCAACTAAATATACCAACTCCAGGATTGCACTAAAGTGGAGAACAGGGCATGTTGGCCTCGGTGTGTGTTCCAGTTGGCCTAGTGTTTACTTATCATGTTAAACATATGATTCTTGGGATTGTAACTTTTGTTATTGACACACACACACACACACACACACACACACACACACACACACACACACACACACACACACACACACACACGCACACACGCACACACGCACACACACACACACACACACACAAACACATAGACACATACACACACACACACACACACACACACACACACACACACACACACACACACACACACACACACACACACACACACACACACACACACAGTGAGACTTATTTCTTAAGATTATGAATTTTGTAACTGTGCTCAGATCACATTTTCAACATGTGGTGGCTTTTGGTTTGAATCCCTGGGTCTCTTTCTCATGAGTAATTTCTTAAGCAATCCTCTCTGACAGATTTCTGGCTAGTTTGATTTTTTACCAGTGATAAACAGGCAGTCTCAAAACAACTCTGGACATGTACATGTAATGGCTTACATGTAAAGTCCATTTTACCATAATAATCGATCAGAAGAATACAGTAAACCCACAAATTTACCCCAAGGCTCAAAGAGCAGATATTAGTGGTGTGGCCAGTATGAGACAAGGATAGCAGCACTTCTTCACTGGTCTGCTACAAAAGATATATTTCTGACAAAAAATAATTTGTTTGAATAATCCTAAACAGTTCAAACTAGTGAAATGTGATAGCCCTTGGTGCTATAAAGGAGTATTTCAAGAAAAAAAATAACAATCTAATAGTGTTCTTGTGAAAAAACTGTGTAAAAGTAATTTCTTTCACTGTATTTGGCAGCAACATGAGATACACTAAGGCAGCACTTCAGGATTCTTCATGTAAGAAAAAGCTTCAGTCACTTTTGCCTCATATTCAAAAATTATCAATAAAAATGGATCGATTGGACAGTAAAATTAATGATTTTAAGAAAGATTGTTCCAAGCAAATGGAACAAATTAATGAGTCTCTTCAGGTACAAAAAATCAGATCTCTGGCATTGAATAATCCCTTAATATTATTTATAAAATGCTAAATGAAGGAGAAAATAACACTGGATTTTTATTGCAACAAAGTAAAATTTTGTCAGCTAAAATAGATGACCTTGAAAATAGATCTTGAAGAAATAATATTTGTATATTTAGACTTCCTGAAGCTAACAATATGATTTTTTTAACTGCCTGGCTTCCTAAGACTTTATATCTCCCTGAAACTCTCTCTTTTGGGATAGAGAGAGCACACCGGTTGCTAGGTAAACCTACTGCAAAACCTGGTTCTTCTCCTAGATCTGTAGTGTTGAATTTTACTTCATCTCAAGACAGAGAATCAGTACTTAAAACTGCATGGGCTGTCACCACTTAACTATGATGGAAATATTGTGTGTTTTATGAATGACTACTCAACAGCAGTGATGGCAAAAAGAAAACAATTCCTTCCACTTATTAGAGAACTTAAAAAAGAAGCAACTAAAAGTACATTTATTGTTCCCGGCCAGACTATTAAATTCTTTGAAGATCCTGACCCTGTTATGTCATTTCTACAAACAAATAAAATTCTTGAACTGACAGAGCAAATGGATTGGGCTAATATATCTTCAAAGAGGCATATAGATTCAAATGAAAGTAAGATAAGTGAGAAGAAGAGAAAAAAGTAAGGGGACATTGAAGAGCTTTTCCTTTTTCCTTTTCCCTTTTCCCTTTCTACAATTCATATTTACAAGGAAAGTAACATGATGTTAAAGCATGTTTGTTTTTTCCTTTTTGTAAACAAGCACAATTTTAGTTTTATATAAACCTTTAACAGTAAAGCAAGAAACAATAACATACTCAGTTGCAACATAAATAGAACTTGACTACAAGCAAGTACGCTGCATATGAAAGGTAATTTAACTCTTTTTTTTCTGTATTACACTTATCTATTTTACAGTTAATTGACAGCCCTGGGAGATTTAATAAAATCCATGTAGGAATAGTAGAAGACCTACAAGGAAGGTACCATAGCCGTGTATGCGGAACCCCCCTTTGGCAGCACACCTTGCATACTAATAAAGGCACACTACTGAGGGGGAGCTATATAACACAGCTATGGAATCAATGTAGAGAGTGTGTTACTGTGTCTGGAGATGAGTAACACACCCCCTGATGAATATCAATGTATGGCTATGCAATAAAGTTTTTTTGTGTGTGTGTGTTTGCATCGTGTGGCACTTAGCAATTAACATGTGCTAGACATCCAAAAATAGAAACCAGATATATTTAATTATTGACAAAAAGTCAAGTTTAAGCATAGCGGAGCAGGTTTGCATGGCACACTGCAGTGCTCAGCAGTGCTTAAACAGAGTGGAGAGATGTATGTAAAAGTATAACACCATTTCACATACACATGTAGCCGAATGATTAGAATGATAGCCTTATGTGCAGTAGGTGCAGGGTATGAATCCGCAGACAGGTTGTTTTTGTAAATCCGCGGAATGCAACATCTTTTAAATCCTAATTAAATTTTGTATGACTACACAGACAGGTTATTCAATTTAGTTTGCAAATACACATTTATGAGAAATACTATTAAACCTTGATTGAATTTTATATGAATACACAAACAGAGCATGAAGCATTTATGTTGCAAATACACAATTATGAGAAGTATGTGTAAACCCTTGATAGAATAATTCACAGTCATTTTATTAAACCTTTTATTTTGCAATTACACAATTATGAAATGTATTATTAAATCCTGCTTCACTAAGCACAGCTAAGCATAGCCAACCACTGCTTAAACAAGGAATGCTTTAGCAGAGCTTAGCTGGTTTGCACATTGCTAAGTGGTGCACAGCACCACTAAGCAATGCCCATTTAAACATTGTTCAGCTCAACTAAGCTTGTTTGGGCAACACTAAGCATTGCTAAGCATTGCAGTTTAAGCAATGCTCAGCTGAGCTTAGCTGGTTTACGAGGTGCTAAGCAAAGTGCTGCATTTTAAAAAAAAGCCCCAGTGGTGGTAAAGGGCAGGAGAACAGCCTTATTTAAGTGCAACAAGTGGGAATACAGCAGAATCAGTTGGAGTTTGAACCTGGCAGGATTATGGCATGTGCTGGAGAGGGTGCACACTTCTGGGCACAACAGTGGGGCAATCTGGTGTCCAGGGTAATCATTTGACTCCTTGTAAAATGATAAAAGAAAGAGATGTCCAGCAGAAGAATTCAATAAGAAGTATACACTTTATTAAAACAACAAACAAATCATGCTAAAGGTCTGATGAAGTGCTGATACGAAGCATGAAAGTGCTTACCTTGTTTTTTTATGTTTTAAGTTTTAGCATGATTTGTTTGTTGTTTTAATAAAGTGCATGCCTTTATTTGAGTTCTTCTGTTGGACATCTCTTTCTTTTATTGTTGTATGCATTTGGGGACTCCTTGTAAAATACCATGATGTCCATCTGCTGCAGGGCCAGTACCAGGGTTTGGAGTACAAATTGGAGGCCTGAGACCGGCTGGCACACAATCTCACCAGTGCAACTGGTATCTGCTGCACAGGTGAGCAGGTGCATCATCATTATGATGACCTGAAGCATCATAAGGGGGCTGTCTTGGCCACCTGGTTCCAAGATGCTAGAGAAGGTAACGTCCCACCAGTTTGTAAATATTGTTATCAATGTTTTTCCAAATTCTACTCTGAATGTGTGATAGACAGGTACACATCATAATGTTTTTTTCTCCCCACAGCTGCAGAGGAGAGAGCTCACAACCTTGAGGTCCATGCAGGGCACCCAGCTAGGTTGCACCATGAGTGTGGTGAGTACAGATGTATCTTGCAGTCTATAGTCATATAAACAAGAAAGAGTAAATTAGTAACTGCCAGTAGGTATATTCAGTTTTGATTGTACTGCAATGAATGTGGTCATAGACCTGGACTGATGTAAGTGAGTAATGCCAGGTACAGTTCAATAAAGATGAAAGTATGAAGCCTGATAATGTTAAGGAAATAAAGTTTCTACTACATTAATGATATTAAAGAAATAAAGTTCTGCTGCATTAATAATGTTAACGAAATAAAATTTCTTCTGCATTAATTGTGGAATTGCTGCTGTATTGCAACACCTGCATTATATGAAATATTCATCAATAAAGACTGTAGATATAAACCAATTACTGCATGAAGTCACCCCTAATAAAGCTGTGTTTTTGTGTGTATTTTGGGCTGTTGGTCATGAAATTGAGTATTATATCTGCTGTGAAGTAAAGACAGGAATAAGACCACTAAGTGACTGAAGGTTAGCTAATAAAGAGTGTTTTTCTAAACTGTAGATGTGGAGCTGTGCTACAAGATATAATGCATTATGATATTTGTTCTGCACTAAGACTGTATCAATAATAGGAACAGCCAAGGTATAATGTGTATTTCAGGATTGTCTTGTGTTAACCATTGCATTTCAGCAATATGCATTCCCAATCTTAGGTATGCTGCTGCAGGCAAGTATGAAACTGTAATAGCCGTAGACTGAAAATATACCATCTGCAACTGTATATGGGTCAGGTAGCCAACCCAGCACTCTGATATGGTCTGTACACATCACACATATTCCCACCCACTAGGGGTTGTCTACACCTGCATTCCATGTATTAATGCACATTTCACCTACTATCTCTTTTATGCATAAATCTTATGCATGTGTGTTCAAGTGTCACTGCAGTCTTGTATAACACTCTACTTCTATTACCAGGTCATATTTTGTTACCAGGTGAGTTCTAGGCACATATCAGTCAATCTAGCTTCAGCAATCTCTCAGTTTGATAAATGTTAGGTGTAATGTACATTTTGTCACACACAGACAAGGGTTTGAATCCAGGACAGGTACTACAAAATATTTATAGAAATAGTTATGTATTGTTAACAGATGTTCTTCCCACAGGAATTACAGGTAAATAAATGGCTGTGGTAGCTGTTTGAATGGGTTAATAATATGTCTGTTCAGATGTACCAGAGTGTTAACAGCATTGCTCAGCAAAGTGATAAGACGTCAGTAAATAAAGTCAACAAGAACGATACTAACAAAGGTGAATAAAATAAACTGTTTAATCTTGGTATGGCTGTATGCCTGATGTGTCTGTGAATGTCTGCTGATAGCCTAACCCCATGCCTGCCAAGGACGCCATGATAGTCATAAACTCTCAGTACTGTGCATGATACATGTCTTCAAGTGTCACTTTGTCACAGACTGTGATCACTGTTACCAAATCCCTTGGACACAGATTTATCATCCACTTGATTTATGTCAATAGCACATTCACACTACATCAGTCCACAGTACACCTTGGTAGTGATACATGTCCCCCTGACATGTAATAGTCCCCTGTAGTTGTGTACCTGTAGCTGTTACAGCTTGGCCTATAGTGTCCCATGCAGATAGCTTGAGAGGTATGTAGGTGCTACAGAAGCTATAGGGCACTTGTATACATAAAGTAAGGGCAGACCTGTAAAGTATATAAGAGTACTGTTGCAAAAAATAGAGCCTATACTGGTAGTAATGGAATGTATTTCTCTCTCCCCCACCCCTTATCAGCATCATAATTTATAATTGTTATTCATCTGGTATGGTTTACTTTTAACATATGTTGTTTTCAAAGTGTTATGTTGGGCCTTGTGTTTTATTATGGTTATGTATTACAATGGTTGCATACTAACATACCTTGTTGAATTACCTATGTTTTTGGCCTTATGTCATAATTGTTACTGGCATGTTGTTACAATACTGACTGATATCCCACTTGTGTTCCTTATGCTATGCAATGCGATATTACTGGGTTATTTGCAATGGTCTGGCATGCTATTATAACCAACTAAATGTTCTGCTTATTACTAACCTATACACTTTGAAAAAACTCAGCACCATAGCTTGACTGGGTAGGCCGGTTCCTGGCCATCTGCCTACCCTAACTCAGCCGGCCGTGGCACCAGGTCCCAGCACATCTGGACCCCAACCTAGTGCTGCCCCCTGCTGGTCCTGCACCACCTATGGGTGGAACCACCTCAGAGTATGGGGCCACCCCTCCCTGGGAATGAGTGTGGAGAGGGAGTTGTTACCCAGTGATGGTGTGTAGGATCATGCACCATAGCTATGAAGATTGACGGTGCCAGAGTGAGGGCAGACTGGGCAACCTGGAGATGCAAGGTGACCCCATTGCCCAGCCCTCAGCATAGCCACTTTCAGGGCAGTGAAGGAGCAGTGTTGAATGTCCATGGGTGGGGAGTTCAGTCTCACTGCTGCTGTCTGGGTGCACATGGCTCTCCGATTCCACAACACCCTCCCTGTCCAAGGTGTTTACCCCCCTCATGTGTCACACACTACCCCTGTATGCTATCTTGTCTGTTTGCAAATGCAATGTCTCCTACCCAACTTACCATCCCACACGTACCTATATCCCTTCCACAACATTCTACTCTCACCTTAAAAAAACAAAGGGCATTTGTCCTACAAAAAAAATCACCCCATACATAGCTCTCCATTTTACCACCATGTACACTGCACACAATCAATCATTACATCAATTAATCAACACAGTTATGTCGCCCACATCCCTTTCTCTGGGATGTGAGGCTTCAAATTGCAAATTCGCTACAACCTGTACAGCTGTTGCTGTACAATAAATGGAGAGCTATGGTCCTTTCCTGCACCCATTCTGCACATCCCTTCCTGCCTTTCACATTGTTTTTCCCCCACTTGCACCCATTTCACTACTTCCTATCACCCCTTTTTTCTTTTCTTTTTTGGAATTAATGCAGGTTTAAATGGGGCTAATTGGCACAGCACACAAACACACTTTAATCACCTTCTCACACTGTTAGGCATATCTGAAAATAATCACCGCTGTCAAGTTGCAAACCAAGGATCCTATTAACTAGGCCACTCAGCTCTGATGTAGGGTAGCTGTTTCCATAAGCATATCCTGATTGCCAGTGACACTGCTTGTACATATAATGGGAAAACTGACAATGTGCTTGAGACTATAATGCAGACACCAAACCAGTACACAGCAAGATAAATACTGATGGATGTACATGAGGCCTAGGATATCAGGTATAGCTGACAACTGCACAAAATCTTACAGAATGTCCACAGTTGTGCCATCTACTTTTGGCATGGTTGTCACAAAACCAAGCCTATGTGCTGAAGTACTGGCAAGTCAGTATAGACTGAGGTTAGAAAATCATGACAGACAGTTCAGTGTCACACATCATACCCATCCAAACACACATGCTTATGCGAATCCTGTGCAACAGAATGTATGCATGCACATGTATCTTGCAAATACACCTGCTACAGTATTGACTTAGTAGCTCAATCTGTTGCATTCCTAGCTTGCTGTACATTTTGCCACCCATGGTCATGGGTTTGATTCCAGTCTGTTGCACTTCAAGTATATGCTTTGGAATACAACAAATAAATGATTGAGTCCTACAATTTTCAACAGAACTTGTTGCTGCTACTGCATTCACTGTTACCCATGTTAGCATGTCAAAGGCCTGTAGGTTGGGACACACTGCACAAATATGTATAGGCTTCCTAAATGTCACTTATCACTCTCTGAATGGCACTATTACATAACATATGTACCTGAAGCACATGCCTCACCTGGACTGTTATGGGTACCCTCACCCTGGCTATGATGTAACAACAGATCTGACACTGCTCCCTCACTGACATATACAGCTTGCTGTCCTCCAGTGTATTCACACTCCCCAGTATGAGTTCTGGACAAAATGCAGCAGCTGCAGCCTGCAACATTTGCAACAATATGTTCAGCTACCTGTTACAGACCTACCATACCTCGCAACCACCTAGAACAATGGAGCCACACAACACCCATACATAAAGGGGTGGGTGGCAAAGGTCAAGTGACAGGGACATTTGTTACAATCTTCCCCTACAAGCATACACAGCTGATAGACCACCAGCTATTGCAGCAGGATGCATATTCTGATGCATATGACGTATGACACTCATATCTGTCTTCCCCCTTACTGACCTCAACCCACATCATTTAACACTAAACTGCCACATAATCAGAAAGTCTTTTCACAATGGCCAAACATAGCATGCAAAACTGTAAACATAACACATAATTCTCAACAGTGGACAGTATTTTTACCTACCCTCTGCAATGCTGTATCTCCACTCCTTAATAATGTCTATCTCACAGACTAAGAAAAGGGCCAAGGCCTACATGAAGGCCTTAAATATAGCACTGTTGTGCCATGCCATTGGCTAATGAAAGTGCAACCCAGCTCTTCTCGATGCAATTAGCAAGTCTGAGCCACAGGATGGTGCACAGGCAATCATCTGTTTATGAACATTACCTACAAAGGGCAAGCTGCTGCCTATGGTAAACAGGTCTGTGACTTGCTTTACAAAGACAGACTACAATATCACAAGCATTATATTTTATGATCTCTGCAGAAAAAGTAGTACAGCACTGTACCAGGTATGTAATAGAAGGCCCCATGTAACGGGATGCAGTTATGGGGAATAGTGACGACAACAGTAGGCCTGTAGTACATATCTTGGAATGACATGTTGCTGATAGTCAGCTGTCCAGCACCTACAGGCTTCCCTTTCAACTCTGCCTGCTGTGACGTAGATCACAGCTCTGGTCCTCTGTGTCCCTCCTACAATGGTCGGCTCCTGTACAGATGCTACTGGATTGTGTGTAAGACAATAATGACAGTAAGTAATGGTGGACACAGCTGGCATATTACATGATGTACTCTCATTCAGCTCTTCTCAGTCTGTGAATGTCACACAGGAATATTTCAAACATTGTACAGGTGTCCTTAACTGTCCCTGATGTACCCTGGCTAGATCACTGTGTACTCAACATCCATATCTATAGGTAGTATACCTGGTGACCCCTTACAGCAAGACTTCAGTTCAGTAGTAGTGAGGAAAACAGGCTCGCCTTAATCGATGCAGTGTACATATTGAGCAGCGTAAAGTAAGGGAATGAATACAGCACCAGATATTTTTGTACCATAATTGTTTTCTGAGGGTTCTGGCATGTGACAGACAGATTCCCCACAGTTTGAAAAAAAACATTATGTATTGTCCGGGTCTACTTTACATGATCTACTTTTCACAAAGTCAAAATTCATATGCCGAGACCATATGATCGGCTTTTGAAAAGCTGAACATGTAAAGTAAACATTAAAACACAATGAACACTTACCTAAAAGCTGTTAGCAGGGGGGCTACACCCCCCTGCACCCCCTATGGGGGGCTCCATCACCCACAGCCCCGTAACTTAAATATACCAACTCCAAGATCGCACTTCAGTGTGGAAGAGGGAAATTTTCCCTTTCCACACTGTATGGAGATAGCGGTTCCCCATGGTTGGCTTTTCAAAAGTCGATCATATGGTCTCGATCACATGAATTTTGACTTTGTAAAAAGTCGATCATGTGAAGGGGACCCGTATTGTCCAACCTTTTGCCAGACATTCACATTTTTCTGACAGAGGGTATACATATATCAGGCACATTTACACACTATGCAAACATCTGTGTACTGAAGAAGTTGGACCACTACAGGGAAGATCCCCTACAGCACATTTGCAGTGCTGTGTGCCATTGTGTCACACGGATGTTGCTGGACTGTCCCCATATACGTGTAGTAGCCTCACCTATTTATTGGATGGTGGCTATATGACATGGTACTGGGACATCACCCATACAGGTTACACCGCAGTAAATGGCATTGATGGGAGTGGAGACATAACAATACACTCCATCACAGCACACAGGGCCATAACTGGTATTTATAGGATCATAAGATCATATGAGGTTACTAGGCTATTGGCCCTGAGGCCCTTATGAGCCTAGCCATGAGTGTAGCCCATGCTTATACAAGTCAGCACCTGATGCCCCAGTACAACAGGAGCATGGGTGGAATTCCAAGGGTGTTTTCTATTTCCCATCCAGTTATCCTGGTTGCTCTTAAAAAGGGGTAAAGAGGTACTCTGTTTGACATGGAGAGTGAGTCTGTTTCACAGATAGGGGAATCTCTGGGACATAAATCTGTCCTGCCAACAAGTCCTATTGATGTTACAGGACATGCATGTGGGTTACTCGACTGGAGCTTAACTTGTTGATATGCAGCAGTCCCATCATGCTGGGGTCTGTGATCATCTTGTTGCCAGACAGAGGGCACCTCTGAGGTGTTTGTATGAAAATGAGTAGAGAGTTAGGGATTTTAGCCTATCTGTGTATGGTAGATGTTTGACACCCTGAATTCTTTTGGTGATGAGCCACTGTGGTCTCTCCAGCTGCTGCATGTGATTTATGAGGTACATGCTGAAAGGGGCATTGCACTCAATAGTGGGCCTTATTAGGGAAGAAACAGGGAGGTTATGACCTCCTTATCTCTGGATGAGATACCCTTACTTATGAGGTGGGCCATATAGAAGGCTTTCAGTACAAAGAAAGCAACATGGTGGTCAAAAGTCTGGTTACTATCAACCTGTGTGCCCAAATCCCTCATGACTGACTACCTGCTTAGGATGTTGTTATTAATGTGATCATTTGGGGGATGTCACTCTACCCAAAGGGGATGATGATGCATTTTGTGGTATTCAGCTTGAGGCCATGTTTCTGGCACCAGCCATTTGACCCTTTTGGAGGATATCCACATCACTAGGGGATTTGGTGACAGCACCCAGCATGCAGTCATCTGCAAACTTGGTCAGCCATAGACCACTGGGATTGCCATGCACCTCAGAAAAGTATATCCCAAATAACAGAGGTCCCACAACAGAACCCTGGAGTATGCCACTTGTTACAGGTCTACTGCTTGAGGTGGCTTTCCCTATATTGACTAGGTGGTTTCTATCAGCATGCCAGTTTCCTACCCGTCTGGTAACATATGGATTGATGCCTAGTTGAGAGAGTTTATCTATTATGGCCAAGTGGGGAATAGTGTTGAAGGCTTTGGCTAGATCAAGGTAGGTGGTGTGCACTGTCTTCCCCTCGTCCATGACTTTGATGACTGCCTCAAAGAAGTTGATCACATTTAACAGACATGATGTTCCCTTGACAAAGCCAAAGTGTGTGGGATCGAGTGTTTGGAGGTTGCCAATATCTTTGTTAATGAAGTCCATATTAATCTGCTTCATGGCTTTGCAGATCAGGCTAGTTAGGCTGATGGGTCTATAATTTCCCAGAATGGTGAACACTCCACCTTAGTGTAAAGGGATGACAGTAGCTGTCCATCACTCAGCTAGGACAAAGCCAGTACTCAGGCTTTGGTTGAATAGAGTGCCTAATGGTGCTGCAAGTTCATGTAGGATGCCACCTGGGATGTTATCGCATTCCCATGGAGGCTGTGGTTTTTGCCTTTGAGAGGGCAGTGATGACCTGTTTCCTAGATATAAGGGGAAGCTGGCAGGTACTGGGTATGTTCTGATTTACTGATGGGGGAACAGAGGGGTGACATTTTCGCTGAATCTGTCAGCCAGCAAGTTTGCAATATCTATGGCATTTGCATATGTGCTGTCCTTGACCACCACTTCTGAATAGATCTGGGTGCTTCCTTTGAGGTTGCGGACATACGTGAAGAAGGACTTATGATTGTCTGTAGTAGATGTTGCCAATTTGGGCTCGAAATTTGCTTTAGAGGATTTCAGTACTGCTCTTATTTGCTTGATTCAGGCAAGGGAGACATTGCTTCCAACTGGGCACCTCCTCCTTCTTGGTCTTGGAGAGCAATGTTTTGCTCTTGTTATACAGTTTATTTATTGCAGATGTCCACTATACAGGTTTATTTATCCTTGCAGAGGATGATTTAGTCCTGTCGCATATTCCTGATCCCATGCATCTATACAAGTGCTCGTATAGTGCTTTGCTGTAGTTTTGTATATTGTTGCCAGTTCCTACAGAGGGGGAGGGGGCTGTGAAGCTGTTTATACCATCCCTCAGGAGGCTGTAATCAACTTTGGAGAAGTTTTTATGTCTGACCCTAGCTAGATGGGTTTTGTGGGATATAGTGACTTCAAAAGTGACCACTTTACGGTTGTTTCTTACCAGGGAGGATGATTCTGTAGGGATGATGCAGTGGTTACATATGTTTAATACCAAGTCCAAGATATTTTCACCACTTTTGGGGGTATCAACTAGCTGTTCCAAGGTGTTTACATTGACAAAATCAATGAATCTCTAGGCATTTGTGTTCTGGCATGAGTAGCTCTTCCAATCTATGTTTGGGTAGTTAAAGTCACCCAGGATCTGGGTAAAGGGTTGAATCCTGATAGAGTCGAACAGGTCCATATAGGTGGAATGTGCATTTTGAGTCAGATTTGGGGGTTGGTAGCTAGCTATGTTTTGAATAGGAGTCAAGTCAATGCTTAACTGCACCTGGAGTGTCTCCTGTGCATCATACTGTTGACCAGCCTGGAGGTGTGCATGTCTTTGATAGATATTGAAAGTCCACCTCCTATGGCTTTACTGCCCACAGTTTGGGGTCTGAATGTATGATAGGATGGGTAACCAGGTAAGGCAGGTTGCTCTCCGCAGCTTTGAAAAATGTTTCTGTGACTGCACAGATGTCAGCATTTTCCAGGGTTAAGACTGCTTGCAATGAGTGCAGATTCATGTTTAGACTCATTTAGAAGCATGACCTTTAATTTGTATTTTGTTGACATTTTTATGTTGGTAGTCTTAACCTCATCACTTTTCCTAAAAAAAGGCACTATGGGGGAGGCAAGAACCTTTGCCAGAAGTATGAAACCCAGGTGAGACAGATGCAGGCCATCTCTGGCAAGGCATCGTGGTCTGTCGATCATATCTTCACAGGCTATCAGGTACTGGATCCCCCTGGAATGACACAAGAAATTAAGCCAATTGTTAAAGTCAATCATTTTCTGTTTGCATTGAGGCATCATTCTGGGTGATGGCAGAATGCTGCTTAAGGCTAGGGACATGCCTGCTTGGGACACATAATCAGTGAGCTCAATCGTGTCTCTCTTCATATAGTCTAGGGAGGTATGTCTCACGTCATTCCAGCCAACATGAACTATGACAGAGTCATAACAGTACCTGTTGTTGAGATACTTCAGTACGTATGTGATATGGCAGATTCTGGCACCTGACAGACAAGCAACTGTGATTTTCTCCTTATCCAACCTAGCCTTAAGCAGAATGCTGCTTAAGGCTAGAGACATGCCTGCTTGGGGCACATAATCAGTGAGCTCAATCGTGTCTCTCTTCATATAGTCTAGGGAGGTATGTCTCACGTCATTCCAGCCAACATGAACTATGACAGAGTCATAACAGTACCTGTTGTTGAGATACTTCAGTACGTATGTGATATGGCAGATTCTGGCACCTGACAGACAAGCAACTGTGACTTTCTCCTTATCCAACCTAGTGAGAGGCACATCTTTGTGTCTCATAATGGAGTTTTCTATAATTAATATGTTGGGTTTATGGTAAAGCCTTAGTGGCTGTGAGACATAGGTGCATGGACTATGTGTTGTATGAGGTGTAGATGGCCTGTGGAGATCGCATGTGTTTTTGCCTTGGAGTTCTCCTTTGTTTGAGTATGTTTATGTTGAGGACCTCCACATATGTGGTTGTGTGTTGTGTAGGTGTGGGTGGTGTTTGAGGTGTAGTGATTGTGTTGACAATATTTTTGGTGCAGATATACTGGCTTGACAGGGAGAGATCATGGACTCTAGGTTACTAATGTAATTGCAGCTCTCACACATTGTGTTTCTAGGTGGTGGTATTAGATGGTCGTCAGTGTACATGAGGCAGTTTTCACACTGTGTTAGGATGAACATATCAACCAGAGTGGCAGGAGAAACTGTAGGAAACTGTCCATCCATATTTCTCAGAATCTGAGTGAGAAAGGGCAGGGAGACCTAAGGGATGGGCCTAAAGCCCAAGTGCTTAAACCAAAAGTAAGAGGCTTAGAATAACACTTATAACTTAGACGGGCCATAAACAAGCAGTAATAAATGCAACAGAAAAGATGCAGTTGAACACTTCAGAGAACAAGCAACAAGTAGTAGGAAAAAGCAAGATGAGCAGGAAAACCCAAGATGTATTGACACTATGTTGTTGATAGCCACATGCATACTGTGTTGATAGATGGTGGGTATGATGTGGGAGTTAGTGGAGGATAGTGTTGGCCAATTTGGATGTGTAGGGAGTGTACATAGTGAAGAACAATGGTTGTCCTGTGAAATGTTCCCCTCTTCTTGTCTTTCAGAAATGATGTACAGATGGAGGCACCCACCTTTTTCCACTGCCAAAAATTATGTGATCCTGGATGGCCTCGGACTGCATCATGAAATACTGCTGTCCAAGAGTTGCCAGAATCAGGAGCAATGTGCTGCACTGTGGGCTGACCTCGTTGCAACCAAATAGGGAAACAGGAAAGAAGCTACGAGCAGGTCCGACAGTGGGCTACTGATATGATAAATGCTGCACGGCAAAGGGCTGCTGCTGTGGATTGGGACTGTGCTGCCACAGTTGGAGGACCTGCAGAAGAACAACCACTCTCAGCCCCAGGGGAATTCCTGACAAACCTGGGATCAACCACCAGCTCTCAAGCATCCATCACCCCATACGTTGTGGAGGTGGGTGGCACAGATACCATAGCAGAGGAGCGTCCAGGTAAGTCTCCTGTGTTCATCACTGTAATAGTGTAGCAGTCATTGTGGCAGCCTCTGCATACCAGTACACAGATGTTAAGTCAATCTGCATTGGGGGAGGGTTGTTTGTAACACACTCTTGTGCACTCATACTCAGAATGTCAGCAATGTGGGCAGTATCACAATTCCTACTGTACATGTTGATATATGCACATATTATCCTGTAACAATGCCACATTTGTGTTTGCTGACAATGCCTCTCCCTCACATTTCCATAGGTACATCTGGTGTGGCAGGAGTCCAATATCCTGTAGCTGGTGAGTGTGAAACTGTTTTGGTATTGCTCACATATACCCTAAGAATGTTAAGGGCTGCCAGTTTGCCGTAGACACAACTGTTATGCTTAGCCAGAGTACAATACTTGTATTTTCAGTTTTGGAGGGCTTCACTGTAGTGCATTGAATCAGTAATCACAGTAGTGTATTTGCAGGTGCTGTGACATATTTGCACTTAGTTTTCTGAAGACCCATGCAGTCTGCTTTACAGGGGCAATAGTATGTTGAAAATGGGTGCACTGTGTTTTAGGTGTAGGTCCATAACTTATACTGACATATCACTTATCTCACAGGTGTATAGTACTGGCAACATTAACATAACATAGCTGCAGTGCATGTTATTAAGGGCCTGTCTTCTCTGTGTATGTTGTAGTCTGCTTGTGTGTTGTGCATGGGTACAGAAGAGCAGGCTAGCACGTACGGTTGATGCACGGATCAACCAACCTTGAATACAGCAAACAAAATCCAGCACCCTGAGTAGGTGTAGCAAAAAACTGATTTATTATCAACCAAACCAGTTTCAGCAGTTAGCTTTCTTCAGTGGTATGGTCAAAATGATTGAACAGTCCTTATTTATACATGATTCAAACAAAGCATATGACATCATTTCCTGTTTAGATAAATTATAAATATGATATTAATCTAATTCATGACCACATAATGTAAATAAGATAGAACAGTGGAAAAAAGAGAAATATAGCCCACAATAAACCATCATAATTAGAAATTAACGTATTCCAAAATTATACAACAATCACTAATTAATCAATTATATGTGTTTTAGTTCATTTTATAAGAACTGGCAGGAGAATGAAGTATATATTTTATGCATGAATTGTTTTGTTGATACGTAGTAATTTTCTTCAGTTTTTTTAGTTTGAATATGTGTGTTTTTAAGGGTGATTTTATATACTTGATTAATTAGTGATTGTTAAAAAGGCGGGCTTCTTATATATATATAAGGCGGTGTCATTACATCAGTGGTGTTCTGATGAAATCTTTTTAGTTAGATGAAAGCGCTCAACTTTTTGTTCACATTTGGTTAAAATAAAGAGTATAGAACTCTGTGCGGATCCTGGCATTTCCTTGGACATTGTATGTGCTGTTATATTGCTGCTCCTGACAGAGTAGTCTGGGTCATGCAGACATCCTGAGATGTCATTCTTTTGTAATGTGAGAAATGTGATCCTAAAGTTTTGCCTTTGCAGTAGGAGTAAAGACATCTGTCGTCTAACCACTTGGCAAGATGTGTGTTGGTTCACAGTATATTCCAATGATTACTGATAATTTCTTGTAATTGGTAGGTATTCCTGCCAAAAGTAGTTACTAATCTAAGTAGCTGACCTGAGGACTGAGCAGTCCTGTCTTTATAGCCCAATAAACTGTCCCTGGATAAGTTGTTGATCATGCTAGCTGCAAATTGGACATCCATTTTGTTATACCCACGCTGTATGAATCTGTTCGAAAGATCATTCTGACAATGCTGAAGGTCTACATGAGATGAACATATTCTCTTAATTCTGATAAATTGAGATTTGGGAATATTTCTTATGATGTGTTTAGGGTGGAGACTAGAGGCATGTAGAAGACTGTTATATTGTGGATATTTTCTATGCACAGTGGTACGAAGAGTGTTATCCACTTCCTTACTTAAGTGGACATCCAAAAAATCAATTTGGTGTGTGTCATGGTTTACTGTGAATCTAACACCCCATTTATTGCTATTCAAATATTCCACAAATTCCATAAGATACTCAATTCCCCCTTTCCAAATCAACCAACAGTCGCCCAGGTACCGTCTCCAAATATCCATTTCAGGCAAATATAGATTGTGTGTTTCATTATATATAATCTGATCTTCCACATATCCCATGAAGAGATCTGCATAGATAGGTGCAAAAGAAGCACCCATCGCCGTGCCCTGAATTTGCCAGTAACATTGGTCTTGAAAATAGAACACGTTCTTAGTTAGAACGTGTTCAGCCATACAGATGAGTAATGTATTAAATCCTGGACTATAGAGGTTGGTCCTAAGTAGCCAATATTCCAAGGCCATTAGACCTGCCCAATGTGGTATACTGGTATATAATGATGTGACATCTAGAGTACACATAATCCAATTAGCTTCCAGTTGTGATTCAGAGACAATCTGAAGGAATTCAGTAGTATCCTGTAGTCTAGCCCATACATGTGACAACAGGGGCTTTAGATATTGAGTCAGGAAAACTGATAAAGGTTCCGTCAGTGATCCAATGCCTGAAACAATAGGTCTACCAGGAGGTGTAGAAAGGGATTTATGAATTTTGGGCAAAATATACAAATATTGTTTAACTGGATCCTGAACACTAAGATGAAATTTCGTTTTTGCACTGATAATGCCCTCTTCAACAGCAAGCTGTAAAAAGTTATATATTTCCTGTTTGAATTTAGGCATAGGGTCAATGGGCATATGTAGATAATGCTGAGTATTTGACACTTGTCTTTTACCTTCAGCCCAGTAATAGCTGGAATTCATAACCACAATGGCCCCACCCTTGTCAGCAGGAAGAATAGTGATATCTGTATTTTTTCTAAGATTGGTAAGTGCCTGTTGTTCCTGAGCAGTGAAATTATTTCTGATAGTGTTTCCTGTATCCAACTGGTGGTGTAGATCTTTGAGAACAGCATTCTGGAATATGGCTATGTGTTTGTCCATTGGAGGACAAAACTTGGAGGGTAAGAATTGAAATTCAGTGGATCTTTGAGTTAAATCCTGTTGATCAAAAAGTTCAGTCTTCTACAAAAATCTATAACAGCTGATGCAAATGTGCTTTCATCAACAGAGAAACCAGGAATAAAACCTAGAACTTTATTCAGCAAAAGCTCTTCCATGGGTGTTAATACATAATCAGAAATGTTATGCACATTTGAACAGTCTATGTTCATTTCACAATTGACAAAAACAGTTCCTCTAGCGTTCTTATGCTTCCGTCCCCCCCTGTGTCTGTGCCTAAAGGGTGATCAGCACTGTGTACCCTTTTGAGAGTGGGAGAATCCAACATATTAGTGGATTCAGTATCAGTAGTAGATGATTCTTCCCCAGAACTCCTGTTGGGTGATGTACCCCTTTTAAGTATTGATCTAGGCCGCTTTTGTCGTGTGTGTGTAAAATTTTTGGTACCCTCTGCAAATCATACCCCTTTATATAGTTCAAAGGGTTTCCCCCTTCTATAATCCTCTATATTTCTGGTAAATTTCTTTAATTTCTTTTCTTTAAGAGTTTTTTCAGAGGCTGAAAGATCTTTGGATAACTTGCTAAGTGATTCTTGAAAGCTCGGTTGATTTTCATATAGCTTTAATTTTTTACACATTTCCTGCACATCACAAATATTGGTTTGATAAAATTCATAAAATGAAGACACAATGTTGACAAACATCATGGCTGAATCTTGTTGTGCAACATTCCACTCCTTGATCAATAGGTCATCCGGTTGACCAACCAAAGGCTGTAATTTAGTTCTAAGACCCCTCGGGGCTATATTCTGATGTTTGTATGCCTTAAATAATCTAGAGTGCCAGATGTTGGAACGTAATGTTTTAATTTTTTTACCAAATTGAGTAAATAACATACTACAGTCGTCAACTGGATCAGACGTACCACTTGCAGCAGATATGTTATTCGAATCAATCCCAAATACATAAATATCATCTTTATCTGCGCATAGTCCATGTACCATATCATTAAGATCCATGACAATAGATTGTACGTATGTAAAGACCAAATGTGATGTGTTTATGTCAAATTAGTATCAGTATTAAAATAATCAATTATTGTACAACCGAACCAACCTCCAAAAAAAGACTCAAGGAAAATTGTCTTAATCAATCCAATATTAATACTGGGTAGTGAGATGCAGAGAGACCAAATAATAATACATAACCAATTCGTGAAATCCAAATGGTTACACACTTTGATCAATACTAAAAGCAGAAAGTTCTTACCAAAATGCAAATGCCTCTATGGTAAAACGGCAGAGACTAGTGTGTAACACCTAACCATGGTGCTATGCAAAAGATATTAATAAACATGATCTAGTGAGAATGTGCTTCAAATAGACCTATGCCTAATGAAAATCAAACAATCATCTGTCTTGCAATATTGTGATAAAAATCACCAAGCAAACGCTATTATGTTGATGTACTCAGCTGACTTTCAGAAGATGTTAAACACATAAAAAGAGATAAGGGCTAAATATCAACAAATAATATGGTATTGCATAATATATATGTATATCTTATCCAAAAGGAGATGTTTAACTTGTTATACAGGCATTTGTTATAGTTGTACTGTGTCTGTCTGAGCACTAGCAAATAATTAGAAATAATTTGAAAAAACTTATCAAAACAGTAGCCTACAATTATTAACCAACCTAGCCCTTAGCTGTAATATGTTAACAAAACCAATATAAATATATTGGATCAAAATATCAAAGGCTTCCACAGTAAACTCTGAGCATCCTGGACTGGATCCTTACTAATAAAGATCCTGACCAGTACTCAGCAGGTACTCACCCAGAGGACATGAGTGATCACTTACTCACCTATGTTATCAAATTCAAGAAAATCACCCCCCCTTCTTACAACCATAAAAAAAATCAGGAACAATAATAAATTCAACGCCTCCATTTTTCAAACTGAACTTAAAGCCCACAACTGGACAATACTCAAGTCTCTTCCTCTTGAAGAGGCAGTTATCTACTTCAACACCACCTTCCTCAAGATTCTAGGTTCCCATGCTCCAATACGGTCCATTAGAACTAAAACCAAAACCGCACCATGGCTCTCTAAGGAAACAAAATCCAAAATCCTATCTAGAAACAAGATGTGGGTCACATGGCATACCTCTAAAGACCCACACTCCCACCAAACCTTCCGGCAACATAGAAATGAAACTAAAAGAATGATCTTAAATGATAAAAAAACTTCTTCCTCCACCTCCAACACAAACACCTTAATAATCCACAAAAATTCTGGGCAGGCTTAAACAAGCTCCTGCACCCAGGCCAGGCAACCACCCCCACTCCAACAACTTGCAAACAACAGTGCCCTGTAAACATTGCTAACACATTCAATAGTTTCTTCACAGAAACTATACAATCCTGGCCACACAATTCAAACAAACAACCAGCCCACTCCACTACCCATGCCAGCAGAATACTACAACTACATCAGATCATCTATTTACCTTCGATCCAGTACCCATATCCTTTATAACATCTCTTCTTAAAAACTAAAACCCACTAAGCTAGCAGCTGACCTTCTCCCAGCTGAGTTTCTGCAAAAGCAGCTGAGGCCATTTCCTATCCGTCTCCATAATCATAAACCGTACCTTGTCAGAAGCCTTCATCCCTCCATATGGAAAATGTCCCACATTATTCCTCTCCATAAAGGTGGTAGCTCACTAGAGCTAACCAACTACAGACCTATAGCTATACTCTCACCCTGGCCAAAATTATGGAAAAGTGTGTCCACAAACAACTGATGGAACACCTCACCAAAAATAAAATTCTAGCCAACTCCCAACATGGCTTCAGGCCAAATCACAGTACCACATCAGCCCTAGTATCCTTTTCTAATACCATCAATAACTTCAGAAACAATAATAAACTATCATCTGCTCTTTTCTTAGACCTCTCCAAGGCCTTTGATATGGTGAACCACATTCAACTCCTCCATACATTAAAAACTATCACTCAGCAATTCCACACTGAAATGGTTCCAATCCTACCTGTCCAATAGGCAACAGGCTGTTCTATGGCAGGACAAATTATCTACATGCCTACCTGTTACACTTGGAGTTCCCCAAGGATCTATTCTTGGCCCTCTTCTCTTCACCATCTTTGTTAATGACCTGCCCACAATCATCCCCCCATGCCACATGCATTCAATATGCAGATGATTCGACTATCATCAGCACTGCCTCCAACCTGGCAGACCTCACTGCTTCAACCCAAGACACCTTCAACCTAATAGAAAAATGGTTCTCAAGTCAACAACTAGTTCTCAACCCCAACAAAACAAAACTACTTACTTTCTCACCCACTAACAAGACTCTTCCCCACCTTCTCTATTACATCCTCCAATGGAATCACTATATCACCAGAAGCTCACACAAAGCTATTAGGTGTTACCATTGATAACTCCCTTAAATTTGACACGCATTTCAATCTTACCATCAAAACCGTCAATAAAAAGCTTGGCTCTCTCTATAAAGTAAAACACTTTCTCACTCCTCACACTAAAATTACAATTGCCAGCACACACCTACTATCAACTCTTTTCTATGCCCCCCCCCTCTTTACAAACCTAAACAAGACAACCCTTAACAAACTTGCTTCTTGTTACAATCACATAGCTAGATTTGCCACAAATTCCACCTTTAGAACGCACCACTGCACTAACTTGAAGCCAACTCCATTTCAACCAACTCAAAACGGCTCACCAGATACTGTATCACCCAGAGAAAACACCAGCTCTGAAAAACATCATTCACCCCTATATTAACCTGCAATCTTTACGCTCCTCCAATAAGATCTTAGCTCAAACTACCAAAGCCAATAATTCTGCTGGGGATTCTCTATTCTCAAACTTTGTAGGTAAAATGTGGAACTCCCTAACAACCATGCTCACCTCAGAACCCTCACTCCTACAATTCAAAAAAAAGCTTAAACCCCATCTCAATACTCTCTGGCAATGTCCCTGTTCCAAACCTGATTAACCACTATCATTTACCCTTCTCTTACCTCACTATCCTTAACCGCTTTTAACAAGGCCGCCTTTGTAACTGACCTATGTTTTTTTTTTTATATGCTGCTGTTGTTTTTTTTTCCCAAGATGTGATGTATCTTTATATTGTATTTAGAACTCAACTATCTTCCTTTTTTTGCATTAACAATGTTCATATGTCTGTTATGTACCTGGAGCTTTTCTCCCCGGGCCTCTGCTGAAAATGGACATGTATCCAGTCGGACTCTCCTGGTTAACAAATGTAAAATAAAAAATAAAAAATATTTGTACAGAGATAAAGCAGGATACATGATGACTATAAATTATTCATTGAATACATCTGATAAGCTAGTCCAATATCAGACCCAAGCACATGTAAAAATGGTTAAATATCAAATGAAAGTACTTGTATCCTAGGACTCGATGTACTTGTTCAGACAAGGACCAATTATAAGAAATGGTGGTATTTTCAGACATAAAAGACAGAAGGCAATATCCTCCTGGCTTAATCTACAAAGTTGCATTCAAATGTTCTGCTCAATATCTAAACAATGAGCTGGAAACAATAACTTGTTTTGCAAAAGATGGTCACAATTACACAAATAGCGGACCGCCAATGTTCAAATGTAAAACGCTGTCTATAACTGCCCAGTCCAGTCCAACAAAGGCCTAAGCTGTGATATTCCCTATGTAACATAAACATAGATATTACCATCAGTATACACAATACTAGTGCAACAACTACAGACCAAATGATTGAAAAAATATGAATCACATTCCCTCCATACAATAAGATGTCATGAAATTTATCCTACAAAATGTTTCATAAAATAGGATGAATAAAGTAAAAAAAACAGTACTTGTATCCTTCGAAATAATGTGGACATTAGGTAGATGATGTTGCGACAAATATGTCCCAAACAAATCCCAAAAAAATAATCCAAAGGGTATTCCTGAATGCGCATTGTAAAATAATAGTCACATTCCCTCCAGATAATTAGATGCCATGAAAACTGTCCTGCAAGATGTTACATTTACAAAAAATACTAAATAAGAACAAAAAACAGTACTTCTATCCTTTGAAGTAATGTGGACATCGGTTAGATGATGTTGTGACAAATATGTCCAAAACAGATCCCAACCAAATAATCCTGAAGGTATTCATAGTTCAAAATCAGTATGAGCATTGTAAAAAGATGATAATCCAAGTGGTAGGTTGAAACGACGACCGAGATGAACCCAAAATGGCGTCCGACTACTGTGTATGCGTTGAAAACACAAGACCAAAACACAATATGGCAAAAAAATGTTAAATAAGCAAGAAAAATAAAAACTTCGTACGATAAAAAACGAACGAAAGATAGTCTCCATTGGTCCAAAGAATCACAGATGGTTACGCTCGTATGACTCCACAAGTCTGGGGTAAAGAATCCTCACCAAAAATACTAAATCCACTGTCACAGCACTTCACCCTCAGATACCAACAGCCAGCAACAAGGAACACGTACAGAAGATCAGGCTAGCACATATGGTTGATGCACGGATAAACCAACCTTGAATACAGCAAACAAAATCCAGCACCCTGAGTAGGTGTAGCAAAAAACTGATTTATTATCAGCCAAACTGGTTTCAGCAGTTAGCTTTCTTCAGTGGTATGGTCAAAATGATTGAACAGTCCTTATTTATACATGATTCAAACAAAGCATATGACATCATTTCCTGTTTAGATAAATTATAAATATGACATTAATCTAATTCATGACCACATAATGTAAATAAGATAGAACAGTGGAAAAAAGAGAAATATAGCCCACAATAAACCATCATAATTAGAAATTAACATGTATTCCAAAATTATACTACTGAAAACATATCAATTTATCAGAATTAAGAGAATATGTTCATCTCATGTAGACCTTCAGCATTGTCAGAATGATCTTTCGAACAGATTCATACAGCGTGGGTATAACAAAATGGATCTCCAATCTGCA